>NC_084609.1:5488140-5773140 GCF_033807715.1 Cololabis saira
TGATAAAACACGTCTTTATTCCAAGACAGCGGAATCCAACTGACAAAAGACTGACAGTTGACAACTAACTGCAAACAAACACTCGTTGCTAAGCAACCAATAAACACTTGTGACCACGCCCCCTTCCCTCTAGTCCTGATGGGTGCGAGGTCCATAATTGTGTCCGCCACAATAGTACCATTTCATTCAGTAAACTGAACTTAAAACTAACACGTATTATTCACTCATATGTAATATTTCCTTCAGACTTTTTTAAAAAGTGTTGATTGTATTAATTTGCATCAAACCAGACTAACTTAATTGAATCTTCTTTACATAAATGTTAGCACTTAAGTTCAAGTTACTCAGTTTTATTCCTCTAAACTAAATTATCACATTCTAGTGGTCACAACTTCTAGCTACTCAATTCATTTTAGGAAACCGATTGCCTTAAACCATTTTAGTTGTCATAACTTAAATAACTCAACTTTAAGTTGCTTTAACACAATACAAACACAGACATCTTATACCAGCTTCAAACATTTATTTAATTCATTTTTGAGTAATCTTAACTGATGGCAATGAGCAGAGGTGGGTAGTAACGAGTTACATTTACTCCGTTACATTTACTTGAGTAAGTTTTGGGAAATTTTGTACTCTTAGGAGTAGTTTTGAATCACTATACTTTTTACTTTTACTTGAGTAGATTTGTGAAGAAGAAACTGTTACTCTTACTCCGCTACATTAGGCTACGTTGAGCTATTTATTTTATTATTTATTAAAGTAGCCTACTTGAATTTACTTTAAGATTATTTTAATTTAAGCAATTTTTTTATTTTTTATTCATTTTAATTTATTTAATTATTTTATTGATTTAATTTGCCTGAAGATGATTATTTTGTACTTTTGTCTGTTTGAATGGTTGTGTTAAAATATAAATCAGACGTTACTCAACAGTTACTCAGTACTTGAGTAGTTTTTTCACCAAGTACTTTTTTACTTTTACTCAAGTAATTATTTGGATGACTACTTTTTACTTCCACTTGAGTCATATTATTCTGAATCTGAATCTGAATCTCATGACATCACTGGGTGATTCTTTGGGAATTATTATTTTTTTTTTACATGTTTTGTCACATTTACACAGACTCAAACACACACAGAGTTTCTATGAGTTCATGGGTTTGTTCTAGTTCTGCTGGTTAAAAAAGAAAAGTACAAAGGCTTGAAATTTTGTACTACTTGTGTTTAATTTATTTTTTTATTTTGTTATTATTTTATTTATTTTATTATGTATTAAATTACTTGAATTTACTTTAAGATTATGTTAATTTAAGCTATTTTTTATTAATTTTAATTTATTTTATTATTTTATTGATTTAATTTGCCTGAAATTATTTTGTACTTTTGTCTGTTTGAATGGTTGTGTTAAAAATAAATCAGACGTTACTCAACAGTTACTCAGTACTTGAATAGTTTTTTCACTAAGTACTTTTTTACTTTTACTCAAGTAATTATTTGGATGACTACTTTTTACTTCTACTTGAGTCATATTATTCTGAAGTAACAGTACTTTTACTTGAGTACAATTTTTGTCTACTCTACCCACCTCTGAAGTTATGTTATATGTAAGTTATTTCCACTTCTGTTATGAAGATGCACTGTTAGGTTTTTACAGTGTATAGCGCTGCGCGCTGACGTCACCGCTCCCTAAGCCCCGCCCCCTCCCCTCCTCCTCGCATCAGCACCATTTCTGTCATCCTCAGGACGCGCACAGGAGGAGGAAGAGAGAGAGACTGCCCACTTCCCCCAGAGCTCAGAGGCTCAGAGGCTCGGAGCTCCGTCCCTCCATCTCCTAATCAAGTCCGTCCAGAGGCCTCAGAATCCGCTCACAGTGATGGAGAGCCTGCTGGATAATCCGATGAAAGCCGTGCTGTACCTGAAGGAGCTCACCACCATCGTGCAGAACCAGCAGAGCCTGATCCAGACGCAGCGCCAGCGCATCGACGAGCTCGAGCGGAAGGTGGAGGACCTGATCGGGGAGAACCGGCAGCTGCGGGACCCGCACCTGTACGTGCAGCAGCAGCAGCAGCAGCAGCAGCAGCAGCAGCATCAGCCCCCCCAGCCCGCCCAGCTGCACCTCCATCACCACCACCACCCACAGACCTCCACCCACCGCAGCGCCGGCCCCCAGGCGCCGGCTCTGCTCCATCAGCACCCGGGGAGCAGCAGCAGCAGCGGCGGCACCAGCGGGGGCAAAGCCGCGGCGCAGCATCAGCACCAGAATCAGCATCAGCACCAGAATCAGCATCAGCAGCATCAGCCTCCGCCGCCTCAGCAGCAGCATCAGCATCATCAGCAGCATCAGCAGCAGCAGCATCAGCAGCCTCCGCCGCAGCTGCAGCCGCAGATTACGGCGGCTCCACCTCAGCAGCTGCAGCTCGTCCCCACCTCGCCACAGTCGCCCAAAGGCGACCAGAGCGGCTCCGACTCGGCCGAGGAGGACAAGCGCAGCTCCGCCTGCTGCAAGTCGCTGGTCCCGCAGACCCCCGCGGCGCTCTGCCGCTCCGTGCAGGGGCTGGCCCGCAAAGCCGAGTGAGTATCCACGGTGGTTATTCCCACTTAACGCCATGCACACTTCATTCCCTCCCATCAAAATTCAGAAAAAAAAAAGAAAAAAAAAAACATCCCATGACCCCAATAAGCTGTATTTCTGCAGCGCTTTGCCTGTTTTCTATATACACTAGGCTATAGCCGATGTTTTATGCCGGTAGAAGTTGTATTGAAAGTGAAATCGAGGTTTCACTTTCATATACTTGGATTTGTGGATATGGAATTTACCCATAATTATGATATTATTAATCAGAAAGTCATCATTGTCCATTGAAAGTCCAAAAATAATAGCTTTTCATGAGAAGTCCTGCAGATCAAAAACATTTGGGTAAAAGCCAGTCATGTATATCTGCCAAAGGGTATTAGAATATATGCATTCAAAGCTGTATTTCTGCAGCGCTTTGCCTGTTTTCTATAATATAGCCGATGTTTTATGCCGGTATAAGTTGTATTGAAAGTGAAATCGAGGTTTCCCTTTCATACAGTGGCGTCAATTCAGTCAAAGCTAAGGTATGGCAAGGTTAAGAGTCACAGAACTTAACTAGAGTATCAATCAACACGTCCAGCAAATACTCATCACAGAAGTTTATGTAGCTTATCTGTGTGGTCAAGAAAATTGGAATATTTTCAAATGCAGTCTCGCTCACTGCAAAAACTCAAAATCTTACCAGGAATATTTGTCTTGTTTCTAGTTAAAATGTCTCATTTTTAGTCAAAAAATCTCATTATACTTAAAACAAGAGTCATCACCAGAAAAATAACATATTTGACCATTTTCACCTGCAAGTAAATTTTCACTTGACATTTTTTTCCGCTTATTTTAAGTGAAAATCTACTTGAAACAGGTGAAAATGGTTGTTTTTGAGTCTTGTCTTAAATGTAATGAGATTTTTTTGGACTAAAAATTTGACATTTTAACTAAAAATAAGACAACTAAGATTTTGAGTTTTTGCAGTGTAAAATAACTAGTGAAATTGATCATGTTGTTTTGATTTGCATTTGTAGTTATTCTATATGTATTAAGTAATAGAATAATCAATACAAATGGACACAGAGTAATTCCATAAATGTATTTAAAAAACAAACATTTACATTTTCCCTTGAAGCCAAGGTGTGGCGGCTGCCATACCCAATTGACGCCCCTGCTTTCATATACTTGGACTTTTGGATGTGGAATTCACCCAGAATTATGATATTATTAATCAGAAAGTCATCATTGTCCATTGAAAGTCCAAAAATATGGAAGTCCTGCAGATCAAAAACATTTGGGTGAAGCCAGTCATGT
This sequence comes from Cololabis saira, assembly GCF_033807715.1. Lineage (NCBI taxonomy): Eukaryota > Metazoa > Chordata > Actinopteri > Beloniformes > Belonidae > Cololabis > Cololabis saira. The sequence continues at coordinate 5,492,018 of NC_084609.1, forward strand.
ATATCCTGCCAAAGGGTATTAGAATATATGCATTCAAAAAAATAAATGATCAGTGGTTTCACATTCATCACAAAATACACAGTTATTAGTTTCAATACCAAAATCGACTGTTTTCTCGAAGTGCATAATGAAAATCTTCCTCCTCTAAAATATTATTGTATTTTTCTCCTGCCTGGCTCTAATACTCTTCCGTAGAAAGGGACTATGGCTTATCCAATAAATTATATTCAACAATTATGTTCAAAAGTTGTATTGCATTTCTTTTTGTCATGAGTTTAAGGGCTTTAGAAAAGGGAAGGAATTCGTTATGGAAAAGACAAAATCGAGGTTTCACTTTCATATACTTGGACTTGTGAATGTGGAATTTACCCAAAATTATGATATTATTAATAAGAAAGTCATCATTGTCCATTGAAAGTCCAAAAATAATAGCTTTTCATGAGAACTCCTGCAGATCAAACACCTTCGGGTGAAGCCAGTCATGTACTGTATATCCTCCCAAAGGGTATTATAATATATGCATTCAAAAAATAAATGATTAGTGGTTTCACAGTCATCACAAAATACACAGTTATTAGTTTCAAATCGCTGTTGCAACAAATAAGGAAGCGGATTTGCAAATTGTGTGACCATCTATTTAAAACAGCCATGTGTGAAAGGTGATGCCTCCTCCTTTTGACCAAATGTATTTTTGTGTGGAATGAGAAAATCAATAAAATCAACACCTTTTCCATTATTTATTTAAGAAAAGGGAATCCAAAGAGGTCAATATAAGTATTTTGGGCATGGCCAAGTACCCCCTTACTGGTACGTTAGGACCCTACATTAACATTAAAAGTGGCAAGATGCAATTAAAACATAAATAACAAATAACATGAAATAAAATGATAAGAAAAGAGGTAAAATAATAGAAAGCACAAGTTGTTAAAAAGTAAGGGCAGTAGAGTACAGTAGGTACAAATATCATTCTTAAAATGGCAAGAATTACGTTTCTATAAGGTCAAAACGTACAAAGACCGGGTCAAATAGAGTATTACAAAAGTAATCTGTACCAATTCGTACGGTGAATTAAACCACAATGTCTGTTTCCAGGTCTTATTTCCCCCACAGCTGAGGAGGTGGAGGCGTCTTATCAGCTTTGTGCTGGATTGATTAGTTTATTTATTGTTTATTGTTGGCTTTGTCTCGAACACAACAAAACCCATCAAATTAAAAGCGTCAAAATATATATATATAAAAAAAAGCAAAACAATTGAACAGTCTCATCCAAAAATAGAGCACAACAGCAAAACAATGTGTTGGAGAGGGAACAGGAGGAAGCAGAATGCTTGTTTAGTCCTGTCCCTTCCTCACAATATCAGATCATTTATGCCATAAAAAATATAAAAATTTAAAAATTAAAAGAAAAGAAAAGAAAGAAAAGACAAAATAACAAAAAAAATAAATAAATACAACACAAACAACCAATAAATAAAGATCAAGGCATAATTAAACCGTAATGCATGAATTATCAATGTAATGCCTTATTTTATTGTTTATTTTACTCTTGTCAGGACTTGGTTGTGTTAAACTTTTTCTTTTTTAATGGTACGGAAGATATCAGCTTGTTGGAAAGAAGCTCCATTTTAAATGTTTCATGTTCATATTAGTCTTTGATTAATATGAGGCTTACCTCCTTTATTTTAACATTATTTTTTAAATCAATTTCTATCTAAAAGATACTGGAGCCAGGTTTTAAATTATGCTCTAAAATAGGAAATCCATGTACTGAAATAATAAAATGAGCTGAGCATTATTTAAAAAAAAAACACGTACGAGCTAACAGCTTGTTCCTCGTGAGGACGCAGGTTGAGACACGTCAGTTCACTGGAATGTAACTTCATATATGAGTTTAATTCTCTAAGAATGAACTAAAATCAATTTTCCAGGAAAAAAAACCCAATAGAAAAGCTGATTTTTGAACTTTTTGTCCCACTCGTGTGCATTTTTAAGGCTCTAAGTCAAGCTTTCCAGACATGTTATTGTCAATAATGACATCAGATGACCATTTCTTCTCTTAATGAAATGTCTATCACATGCTTCGGTGAAAACGACCAAATTAAGAAGAACAACAGCTCCCTTTTCAGCCTTGTGTGTACAGCTCTGTTCATAAACTCCTGTTTTGTTAGGGGGTGGAGTCAACCACATGGCTCCACCCCTCTCCTCTTTGGAAATCAGTGTTTACGTCAGAAAATAGGCCCAATACAGCAACATATGAAGGTAAAGATGGGGAGGTTGGATAGTCCGACTGATGTCTGGGTCTGTGATGTCACAGGACGCTGGGAATCTGAAGAGCTCATCAAACGACAGACCGTCAGACTCAGTTTGTCCAAAAACAATGTCCAAAAATGTCAATTTTTCATAGTTAATCCCCTCTGAAAACCAAATCTATGAACTATAACTAAATATGAGGCATTAACCAACATTTCAGTAGTGTTTCTGCAGAAATCACAAGTGCATCACATAGCTGTAAGATAATTGAGACTATTATACTTTTGACACTACAGTCTTACATTTGATTCTCAAATAATAACAAAAATGATAATAAATCAACCACACAAGTTTGAATCCCTTTATTTAACTGTACTGTAATTGCAGCATAAATCTAAGATAAATACATGAGAAAATAAAAAAAGTTGAGCTGTTCTGAAGTCTAGCAGAGATTACAGTGAAGGCACTGGGATGTTGTGACTGTTGCTAGGCAACAGTCGAGCTGATGGTGACGTCACCAGCAGCCCGGGCAGGTAACCCGGGTGAACCGTCTCGGTAGACACGGGGAGGGTTGATAATCTGGGATGCGGAGGCGCTCCTCCACAGCGGCATGTCCAGCAGATCAATAACGTTTCTGCTGGTACAGAACGTACCGAGCCAACTGCAGCGAGTCATACAAGGTGGCTGCTGTTGATACAGAGCGATTATTCCCGAAAAACCACGCCGAGTCATGGACTACGTTTACATGCAGTCAAAATTCGGGTTATTGCTAATATCCCGGTTACTGAAACATTTGGAATATTCCGTTTACATGGTAATTAATCATTTGGGATATCTGGATCAAACCAGCGACGCACGGAGAACGTGATGACGCAATTCCCGTCATTTCCGCTTCTTCTTCCTGTATCCAAATCCAAAACAAATGCTGCTTCGCGCAACTTTTCTCTCTCCTTCTTGTAAATCAGAATCAGAATCAGAATCGTCTTTATTGGCCAGGTTCGAACATTGTCCAACAAGGAATTTGACTCCAGTTATTTCGCTCTTTAGGCAGTAAATTAACAAATGTGGTACTTGTTAACATTTATACAAATAAACAACTAAGGTGCAGTAGTTTGAGGTAGAGAAAAATGAAAAATACTGTCCGGATTGGTGAAAACTGGGTAAAAAGTACCGGGAGAAGACTTCCTAATGTTAAGTAATTGCTCTCTGCTGAAGGTGACCCGTGTAGGGCAGCAGAAAACAGGAAAGATAAACAGAAAGCTGAAAAAAATCAGAGAGCGAAACACCGAGCCGACCATAGGAGGCGCCATCTTGGTCGACATCTCGCTATCCCGGTACTTTCTACCGTCTACAAATGCAGAAATGTTCATATCCTTCATTACATTTATGAAGTGATTAGTCTCCTCCTGGTCTTGCGTTTCTCCGTGTTTATAAGAACTTCCTGGACTCAAAAGACCAGGATTCCTTGTGAACAGAACATGCACAGAAAACAAATTCCTGTTCCGTTTGATGGGGATATTCCGTTTGGCGTTTACATGACGAATATTCAGGTTTTAAAAGGAGTAACCCAGAGGTCATATTCGGGTTTTTAAAAACCCGAATATGAGCAAATTCCGGTTATTCAAAGGGGTTATTGGTGTTTACATGGCCGTGCAAAACCGGGTTATTGCTAATATTCGGGTTGTAAAAGGGTTATTGATGCATGGAAACACAGTCATGGCGTGACGCTGCCAAAACCCCGACAGACTCTTTGCAACGGAAAAACACAAGAATCCGATCTCACAAATCTCCGTGACAACCTGGAGAAGAAATACATTTAAATTTCCTGATCCCAGCCTGGCATTTCACACCTATTCGTGGGGGGATTACTTGGTATTTGGACGGCCGGATCAGCTGCTCCCGCATGTGAACACCTTGTACAAATGTAGAGAAAAAGGTGCCAAAACTGAAAGCGAAGCGTCCTTTTTACACCGGTGCACTGCGCCGGATTGGCCTCCGTCAAGGTCACATGGATCATCTCTGCTAGAGCAGACACACACACACACACACACACACACACACTGAGCCCCATCTGCTCCACTCGCCTGTATTGTTTCTGCTAATCCAGATTGATTTATCGTTCCATTAAGTTATAATTTTCGAAATAGCGTGGGTCAGAAATAGTGTACATACCAGGGAAAAAGGCAGAAATTGCAGCTTTTAAATTAATTCTATCTGTGTTGGACAAACACACACACACACACACACACACACACACACACACACACACACACACACACACACACACACACACACACACACACACACACACACACACACACACACACACACAGCTACAGTACAGGTGCCAGGAGGGGGGGGGGGGTTGCCAGATATATTCAACCTGACAGCGCTGCAGGATGATGAGCGATGAGACGGAAACATGAAGAGTGCTGAACATTTCAAAAGAGCAGGCTGCTCTCTCTCTTATCCTCCACACAAACGCAGCGACACACGACACGCCGGAGACGTGAAGCGGCATCATAATTTCCACTTAGAGCATCGATCCCGGCCTGACAAGACGGGGCGTCGCCGCGGGACAGAGGAGATGCATTTCTATTAATGTGGGGGGGTAACTGGGACGTGTTGCCGACTCAATAATACGGTGTGTGTGTCGTGACTTGTGTTCTTTGTTTCACGGCGGAAAGCGCTCGTGCGCATCGTGCCTCGTTTACAGCGATTCCAACAAAAAATCTAAAAAGAGTAAAAACTCTCAGCATTTCATGGAAATTAATTTGATGGCAGCAACACGACACGCTGTCAAGAAGTGGCACTGAAGAGAGGCAGCCACAACTACTTCGGCTAATTGGCAACAGGTCGGCTACAACAATGAACAAAAAGAAGAAAATAATGAATAGAAGCTCAGAAATCTGCAATTTATAAATTCCTGCCCTCACAAATCAATACGATTATGATTCACCAGCTAACAATCCGACGCATCAAAATGTATTCAAACAATGAGGCTAATTTTTCATCAGTCACGCGGCGATAACAAGCAGTCAGATAATAACATATAATATTAAAGCTGCAAGCAGCGATGAACGGGCCCTCGCACCCTTGTGCACGTTCAGGCTGCATGTGTGACTTGCATGTAGATTCTTGTAGATTCTTCAGGCCTGGACATTTACCCACGACTCTCTGTATCAAACCATTCAAAAGTTATGGCAAAAAGTAGGAACTATCAAATATGGACCAATCAGATGAAGGGGGGGCGTGCTTTTTGGCGTCTATCGTGAGAAAAGTAATGTGCGTCGTCGCAGGATGGAGACGCACATTTTGATGTATAACACACCTGGGTGCACGTTACTGTTCGGGCGAAGAAGCGGCCGAAGAAATGGCATAAATTAATTCAAAATGGCCGATTTCCTGTTCGGTTTCGGCCATGGCGCCAAGAGACTTTTCTGTAAGTTGCGACATGATACAGGTGTGTACCGATTCTCGTGCATTCCACATGGATTCCATCACCTTTGCTGTGGTTTCTTATGCTGAAGGCGCTGAATCAGTGAAGGTACTGTAGCTTGTACCGGGGCTCAGTTTCTACGACAGAATAAGGTCGTAGATCCTTAGCTACGGAAGATTCCGTCGATCGTTTGGTCCCTTTGCTCTCTCTGAGTCGTGTGGCAACATCAACTCGGCTATTGATTGCCATCTTGATTGATGTTGTTGTGCCTCCCGGAAGTAATTGACACTTCACAACTTTATTGTCCACTCAAGCCCAGAAAATAAACAGTTTGTATAGGGGTGCAACGTTTTCGCCAAAAATCGAGGATAAAAATAGTCGCCTACAAATTTAAAGGAGCCGTCTGTAAGAAATGTCCAAAACTGGTACTGCAGTCACTTTCAAAATATTGTTATGCGGCGTGTACCCTCCCCCTCCTCCCCCCGACCAGAGGTTGCCAGGTTGGCTGCAGAATGCAGCAGGAACGTAGGCTGCCATGGCTGCCATAATTAGAGCCGAGCTGGCAACCCGGATGCCGAAACAATACTGACTTGGTGATTGGGAGATAGGTGGAGGGTGGAGCTTCAGAAACAATACTGACTTGGTGATTGGGAGATAGGTGGAGGGTGGAGCTTCAGAAACAATACTGACTTGGTGATTGGGAGATAGGTGGAGGGTGGAGCTTCAGAAACAATACTGACTTGGTGATTGGGAGATAGGTGGAGGGTGGAGCTTCAGAAACAATACTGACTTGGTGATTGGGAGATAGGTGGAGGGTGGAGCTTCAGAAACAATACTGACTTGGTGATTGGGAGATAGGTGGAGGGTGGAGCTTCAGAAACAATACTGACTTGGTGATTGGGAGATAGGTGGAGGGTGGAGCTTCAGAAACAATACTGACTTGGTGATTGGGAGATAGGTGGAGGGTGGAGCTTCAGAAACAATACTGACTTGGTGATTGGGAGATAGGTGGAGGGTGGAGCTTCAGAAACAATACTGACTTGGTGATTGGGAGATAGGTGGAGGGTGGAGCTTCAGGCCAAAACAAAAAATGACAACATAAACATCAGTTGAGGGCTGCAACTCCTCTTTTTAAACTGGAATATCCTGGCTTGAGTGCTGTTGTCAGTGACATAAGTATTTGAAATGAACATGATTTTTAAATGTCTGTTGACATATCGGGGTCATTTTATGATTCGTTTTATTATTGCTCTTACATACAGCTCCTTTAATTGTCGACTATTGTCATAAAAAAAATGAGCAGAGTAAGGCATGGCCTTCCTTCCTTCCTTCCTATCTCTGCTGAAAATTGCAGTGTTCAGCCTTTATTGTCGCCACATGGGTTTTTCAACAGAGTGAGGCATCTTCTTTACTTCCTATCTCTGCAGAGTACAGTGCCAGGTAAACAATATGGCCACAACCGATTCAACACCACAGCGACTTGGCAGTAAAGTTCATTAAAAGATGTATTTTTGAATGAAGCCACCATCTTTAATGTCGGTAATTTATAAATAGCACATCATTTAAACAACCTCATGCTAAATTTAAAATGTGAGAGCGCGAATAAGAGCCATCTAATGGTTTTGAGAGTCATAATCCGATTAGTCGACTCATCCTTTCAGTAGTTGATGACTAATTGACTAGCTACGGTATATACAGTATATATATATATATATATATATATATATATATATATATATATATATATATATATAAAAACCCGTTTATGTCTCATCTGTTTTGTATTCAACGCTGTAAATCTCCAAATCTCTTGGCCGTCTTTATTACACGTCCGTAAGATAAGAGCAGGTAACAAGAATTTGTTTTGGGGGGAAAAACTGAACCCAAAATCACTGCCGTCTCTTTGAACTAAGGAAGTACAGATGTGAAGATTTTAATCTTTAATTCCGGCTTAATTATCATCTTCTCATCCAAACTATGTGTTTTTATCTGATTAAAAGGCTGCAGAAAAATCTGTTTGAAAAAGCTCTAAATGAAAAAAAAAACATTAAAATGCTTGCACACACCCCACCACGCCGTAATCATCCCCTCACAGTGGTATAATTTGAAAAATGCAAATCACGGCTGCTTTCAACCTGGAAACGGTGCGCGCCGTCGAAAACTTGTTTTCTGGTCGGAGCTGAAAAACTTCTTACAACGGAAAGCGTGAAGTGTTTGCAGTCGTGTTGCTCATTCTGACGAGGATTGTTAACGTGGGATGTGAAGGAATTCTTCAAAAATCCTCTTTTTTTCTTCCCCCTCTCTCCGCCGACTCCGAGTCCCGCTCTTTAAGCTGCCATTACTTTCATTTTGTCACTTTTTGGTCTTCTTTGCCTACAAGTTTTTCATTTTTCCGGCATTCCTCGTCATTCTTTCTTTCATCTGTCTCACATTTCGTGGCCGTTCGGCTCTCCACCTCCGTTCTTCTTCTTCTTCTTCTGGTTCCCTGTAATCAGCAGCTTGTGCTACAGGAGCCACCTCTGCAGTGTGAATCAGTATTCAGAACCACGTCCCGACCATCCGGCGCCTCCACTTAGCCCGTCCGCAGACGAGAGTGGAACCCTCCGTTCTTTTCCTTTCCTCTGTGTGAAAGCCGGGTGTTCAGGGGGTGACGATGAACGCAGGAGGCAGGAGAGCCATCCTTTTGCTCTGGCTTTTTTTTTAAATTTATTTATTCAAACAGGTTAAAAAAAAAAAAATCTGAATACATAAAATGTATAATGTATATATGTATAAAAAAAAACATAAGCAAAACAAAGCAAATTAAAGCTGCAAGCAGCGATGAACAGGCCCTCACGCGTGCAGTTTTCACCAATAAAGGTCAAAGAGGTCAAGTCCGATGACACCACCCACGAGTCTTTATTTCAAACCATTCAAAAGTTATGGCAGAAAGTAGGAACTATCACATATGGACCAATCAGATGAAGGGGGCGCACTTTTTGGCGTCTAGTCTCGCCACGGTAACGCTTTTGACTGAGAAAAGTAATTCCCATAGTCGCAGGATGGAGACGCACATTTTGATGTATAACTCACCTGGGTGCACGTTACGGTTCGGGCAAAGAAACGGCCGAAGAAATGGCATAAATTGCGCCAAAATTACACGATTAATTGAAAATGGCCAACATCCTGTTCGGTTTCGGCCATGGCGCCAAGAGACTTTTCTTTAAGTTGCGACATGATACAGGTTTGTACCGATTTTCGTGCATGTACGTCAAACCGTATTGTGGGGCTTGAGGCACGAAGTTTTCTAGGGGGCGCTGTTGAGCCATTAGGCCACGCCCATTAATGCAAACCATTAACCATTTTCCACCAGGCCTGGCTTGCGTGCAAAATTTGGTGACTTTTGGGGCACGTTAAGGTGGAAAAAAAGGCCTTCCTTTCGTCGGAAAAATAAAAACGAGAACGAGAATAAAAACGAGAACGAGAACAATTCCTACAGATACAATAGGGCCTTCGCACTGTCAGTGCTCGGGCCCTAATTAAAGAGAGAAAATCTATATGTAGATCAATATTTCCTGTTTGAAAGGGTGTAGGATGAAGTTTCAGAAAACCTTTCTAGTCCTACCCCTTCTAATGTTCTGTTTTTACAATTTCTTCATTTCACAGAACTCCAAAAGAAAAGCATAAAAGAGAAAGAAAAGGTGGTTCAGCTGAGCAAGGCACTTTGGTCATTGACTGTCAGTTCATGTGTCCATTTCCATTTTGTATCCATTAAGAGTATTGATTTGAAAGATTTGTTTCAACTGACTTGGTGATTTGCATGATTTCATTTCATCTTTGCAGTTGTTCCACAGATTAACTCCCATCACTGAATGGGTTTTGATGTTTGTTCGTACATGCTGTTTTTTGAAATGACACATTCCCCTGAGATTGTGTTTATTTTCTTTTACTTGAAACAATTTCTGGATGTCTTGTGGCAACTGATGCTGATTGGCTTTGTGCAGGATTTCTATAGTTTTGAAGTCGACCAGATCCTTAAATCTGAGTGTTCTCAGTTTGATGAAGAGTGGGTTTGTTGATTCTCTAAAGGCCGCTTTATTTACAATTCTTATTGCTCTTTTTTGAAGTTTGAATATTGTATCCGTGTTTGTTTTATATTCTCCCACACTTCCACACAGTAGCTCATATATGGAAGAATGAAGGAGCAGTACAAGGTGTATAGTGATGATTTATTAAGAAGGTGTTTGACTTTGTGTAATAAGTCCCAGCCTTCCCAGGCAACTCCGGGCGCCTTCAATTCAATTCAATTCAATTCAATTCAATTCACTTTATTTGTTAGACAGGCATCGTACATATTAATGGACACAAGTGTAAATATGTATGGTTGTAGCCAGAGGCTAATTTCCACCATTCGTCCCCGCGTGAAATGCATGCCAGACACAGAATCAGCACGCTCATGAACGGGTTAAACTGTTGCTCGTATGTTAAAAGGAAGAACAGAAACATAGGATGTAGGGATGCCCCGATATTTTTTTCACACCGAGTACAAGTATTTTAATTTGTGTACTTGCTGATACCGAGTACCGATATGATACTTCTACCACAAAAATAACTACGCTAAAAATGCAATGAAAAATGCAATGAATTGGAAGACAGGTTTTATTTGCAACAGATAAATCCAATATCAATCATCTTTATTATCGACCGTAGTCAGCAGGGAAAGAAGGTAAAGGAAAACATACAATACAACAAAGACAAAAAATACATGATAATATAAATACACATCAAGCTAACAAATAAAAGCACCATTAAAATAAATAAAAGCAATAAAAACTATAAAAGGCATGCGTACCAATGTTTCCACATGTGCGATTGGTAGCGAACCGAGCTGTAGCTTGACCCTTGAACATATACATGTGTATTCTCAGCAAGGCTTGAATAAAAATAAATAGAACGAGTAGAATAACTATTTTCTCTCTTCTCATCACCACGCTGACTGCAGCTCAACAGCTCCCCTTAGAGTCACTAATCAGTAACTACAACAACAATGAAGTATCGTTGCGTGGTATCAGAGAATTTTTGCGAGTACGAGTATAGGAGAGCAGTATCGGCCCCGATATCGACACCAGTTTCGGTATCGGGGCATCCCTAGATGTGACATCAGGCAGCAGGTTTTTCCATTTTGCTCCGACTCCCTCCACATCATCGCTCCTTCGTTCCCCTCCTGCTCGCCCGGCGCCAACAAAAGGCCGAATGCGTGTGATCTTTTCCTCCGTTTCCGATGTATGGATGGGGCTTATAGCTTATAGATGCTCAGATCGATGGACTTGGAGCGTCACCAACGAGGCTGCAGCCGTGAACACTTTGGTCCCAAGGTCAAATAAATGTGCTCAGTCTATAGCACTAGACGTTTAAAATGTCTGTTCTCTCGTCGGTTTCTTTTAACTTCCACCATGAAAATGATTTGTTTCATCTATTATCCTGCAAACAAGCATTTATTTATTAGTAGCTTCGTAGTTTTATATTAAAGTCAAGCTCTCCCTGAGCTCAAAACTAGCTTTGTGACCTTCACGGTTTGCATTTATTGATCCATGTGACACTTTTTCTTCTCATTTTCTGGGACATTTTGGCAACAAAAAGGTCTAACTAAGCTTTTCTTTAAGGTATTTTCTTAAAGTGAGCAACAGTAACTACTCGCTCAGGAAAACATCAATGTTTAGGAACAAATACAGACTTTCGAAGGATGCTCAGTCTTTTCTTGCAGATGTTGAAGGCCTAAACATTCTCAAACTACGTACTAAAAAGGTGCAGCAAGGGACTTGTTTGCATCGAGCTGACTGCATTTTATGGAAATCTTAATGCTGAAACAGCTCAGGTTCAGAGTAGTTCAAAGTTGCACCTTTAGCATTCCAGATATAACTGCTGTAGGGACACGGTTCTTCACGTTTGACGACAACCTCTCTGATGTGACGGGAATAGAGTTTCAACAGGTGAATATGAGCGCTTTTCTCCTCCTTTTTAGTCATTCATATATTATGCAGGTTGGGAGACGGTACACCAGTGCTCTCTAACTATGAAGAGACACTGTTTCCTGGCGTTGTCTAGCTGAAACAAGCAAGTACACCCTTAAAAAAGACATTTCTCAGATGCAGCACGTGTTTCTCCAAAGCCCGTATGAACCTTTCAGTATTAATGAATGTCTGTGAGGTCGGGAAACAGCCATTTTTGATTTTATGGCCTCGTATGGCTTTGTAATATTGCACTTTTAACCCTTTTCCACCAAACCAGTTCCAGGCTGGTTCTGGGCCAGTGACAAAGAACTGGCTCCGGGCCAGAAGAACCGGTTCCAAGGTGGAACCAACTCTTTGCTGGACCAGAGGAAAGAACCGCTTACGTAAGCAGAGGGGGCGGAGTTATTAAGACCAACAGCAATAGCAAGACGGGGAGACGGAGACATTTTCAAATAAGAATGAGGCTGCTTTCAGACCTGTGGCTAGGGCTGGGCGATATGGCCTTTTATTAATATCTCGATATTTTTAGGCCATGTCACGATACACGATATATATCTCGATATCTTGCCTTAGCCTTGAATTAACACTTTGATGCCTACATTCACACCAGTATGATGATTCTATATCTACATTAAAACATTCTTGTTCATACTGCATTAATATATGCTCATTTTAAACTTTCATACAAAAAGGGGGAATAAGTCAAATTGACCAAAACTGTATTTATTAAACAGTTACTAAGCAGTGAATGGCACAAACATAAAAAGTGTAATTTCAAAAGTGCATGTTGCATCTCTGACTCCCCGTCTGAAGAACATCTGCTAAGAACATGTTCTGGTCCCGGTTTTACCGTGTTTTACCAGGTTTTACCAGGTTTTACCAGGATGAGCTGCTCTGAGCAGCAGAGGCCCCTAAGAGCACCTTTATATTAAATTGTAGGTGCAGGGACTGCAATGTTTCATCCTCTCCTCCTTTACTTTGCATCACTTTCACTTATTGTTAGAAATATGACGTCATATAGTCTTGTTTGACTTTGTTTCAATGATAGTGATTGATTTCATGTGGCCACATTTAAGCAACACTAGGTGACGTTTCTCAGTTCTGGAAGAGAAAGGCCTGAATTATGGTTCCTCGTTAAATCGACGCAGAACCTACGGCGTAGGCTCTGCGTTGGTGTAACGCGGGACCATAAATCCGCCTAAAGGCTCGGCTGCGCGTGTCGCACTGAGCGATACAGTTGTTTCGTTTTTCGTTTGTGGCGTTTGTGTTCACAAGGCAACCGTCTGTTTCCTCTTCCGAACTCCGGGAAAAACAACAATGGTTATAAAGCCCCTTTCACAGAGAGGGCGCAAAGCGACGACCGCCGCCGGCTTTCCCGTTCATTGTGTTTGTGCTACCGGAGCAAGAGCAGACCGCTCTGATGCCGAGCTCGGCGGCGCCTGCTGTGGCGTTTGCACCGCACCTGCCTGCCCGAATTGAACATTTTTTTATTTCACCGTGCCGCGCTGTGACGACATGTTGGTGTAGCGGTTGTACTCGTTCTCTTGTGTTGTGTAATTGAAGAAGAAGCACACACGTTCATTTTCTGGTTCCACTCATATTTATTCGCTGAGCCTGGTAACAGAACATCACAGTATTAGCTCCAACAGCCAGTTTTGCAGTTCACAGCTCTGCACACACACTGAGACAAAACGACATGAGTTAGCCAGCTACACCACGAGGGTTAGCCACGAGCTAAATGTAGCTGGTAATTTCACCGACAAATCGTCCCACACAGACCGCAACCGACTCGCATCATTACAGAGCTTTTGTCATGGTAACCGGGAGCTTAACTCATCATATATATAAACATAAATCACACTTAACACAAAATTACAAAAGTTACCAACGGAGCTTAACATAAGACGACTCATAACTGCAGACTGAGACCCGACACGAGGCGTCTCCGTCAAATCCCTGTGCGTGAGGCGTTCAAGTACATACATCTCCGTCGTAAATATCAATGACGAGTGACATTACAGTAAAAGTAACAAAATAAAACAGTAAACATACAATGACACTACTGAAAATCATAAATAATAGCCAGGCAGCTAGTAATGGCAAGTGGAATCATTAACTCCGTTACATCGGCACGTCCAATAGGAGAGAAGGGAGAAGAGAGAAAGTTGTGTCCAATAGGAGAGAAGGTGGTGGAGGCTGCGCCGACTCTTCTCCTTGCGCCGCGGTCGCACATACACGATGAATGGAGTTGTATCGGTTGCTGTGTGGATTATGTTCTCACTACAAACGAACCGCTCCAGGTCTGGAATGGAATCGGGCTGAGACCACCTCTCCTAGGAGATCTCGGCTCGCTTGTTTTGTGCCGCATCCGAGCACGGTTGTTGTGTTCACATGTACCAAACGAACCGATCTTTAGGGGGAAACACTCCCTGTTTCGGAAACAACTGCTCCAAACAGGACAGGTCTGAAAGCATGCTGAATCTGGATGCAGCAAAGCATCATGGGTCTGAGGAGGAGACAACCTGTCCTTTAGAGATGTGTCCACGGAGGAGCTACGTGGACCAAGTCCTGTTAGAGCAGATAATATGGAGTAAGATCACTTCCAAAAAGATGTGTCCATGTTATAACTATTCGTATTCGTAATGATAAACATTTGTATGTAAATAAAAAAGTTGTACCCAAAATTCTGCTGTCACACACATGAGTCTGATAAATTATTAGGGTTAGGATTGTTTTTATGTGTCTAAAAGCTGTGAGTGCTAAGTCTTGAATACAAGTTGTGAATACAACTCTAATTTCTACGACTACGAGTCTTCACTGTGAACACGAATTCAAGTTTATGGGTACGAGTCGAAAAACTGTTGAAATGACGTCACAGGCAGGTCACAGCATAGACATATATACGTAGACGCCCCATCGAGTGCTGAGCCAACTGCCACATCCAATATGGCGTCAACGTCGCCGCCATATTGGATGGGGCAAGACTGCGCTGTAAACTAATACAAGTTAATGGACTTATTTTCATAAAGCACCTTTCTACAAAGAAATTTACGTTTTACGTCTCATTTATTCATTCACACACGCACTAATATACTTGGGAAACAGTTTAGGCACCAAATATATTATATTTAATTTTCTCAGGTGGCAAAAATAAGAACTTTATTGATCCCACATAGGAGTAATTCATGTTATATCAGCTATAGAGAACAAGGTAGTGCCGAAAAACAATATATATCCCCCCTCACAAAAATAAGAAAAATAAAGAAACATATTTTCTCATCAACAAAACATATTTTTAATTTTTCAAGTAACAAAATAACATATTTTAACTATTTTTCAGATTTTTCTCACGTCACGCCTGTGACGTCATTTCAACAGTTTTTCGACTCGTACCCATAAACTTGAATTCGTGTTCAAAGTGAAGACTCGTAGTCGTAGAAATTAGAGTTGTATTAACAAGACTTTTCACTCACAGCTTTTAGATTCATACTCACATAAAAACAATCCTAACCCTAATAATTTATCAGACTCATGTGTGTGACAGCAGAATTTTGGGTACAACTTTTGTATTTACATACAAATGTTTATCATTACGAATATGAATAGTTATAACATGGACACATCTTTTTGGAAGTTATCTTACTCCATAAGATACCTTGTTGTTGCTTCAACTTTCACGCAAACGGAGCGACGTAACTAACGTTTGCAGAGACATAACTGACGTGGCTCCCCTTAATCCATGAGCTGTGGAAAAGCAAACCAGTTCTCAGCTGGTTCTAGTTGAACAAGTTGTGATCCAGCGCCAGGTCCTAAAAGCGGTAACTTTGGCCTGTAAATGCCCCTATTGGTAACACGCTCATTTTATTCTCAGAGGGTTCAATTTCTCACCCTTAAAAACTGTTTTACTTCATCAAATTTTCGTCAGAGTGACTTTTAAAGGAAGTGGCCTCGTTTATCTCCTCTTGTGCTGCCTCATCAACAGCTCTGGCAAACACCTTTAAGCCTTAATGGATAAGTGTGAAGATACTTTTTAACTTGGCAGCTTTGTGTCTCTGGAGCCTGAAAGAAAAGTTTTCTCCGCGTGTTTGGGATCTGAAGACGGCAGCGTCAGGGCTTTCAGAACCGAGTCGATGGCTGGATTATGGATTCAAGGAGTTTAAATAGACTCCCAGAGGAGGACTCTCCTGTCCCCTTCCCTTCTCCTCGTTGGAATGGGACTCACGTCGGCCGCGTTATGACCGGCTGCTCGCTGCTGGAGGTGAAATCATGAATATCACATTTGGTGCATAGAGCCTGCAAATTGCTTCATTTCTGTTGAGGACGAAGCTGCCGGACGATTCCTGAGTCGCTGCTGGAGCATCAGCTGCTTTAGCGGCGACGGACAGTCCCAGGTGTCTGTTATACAAGCGTGTGTGTGTGTGTGTGTGTGTGTGTGTGTGTGTCTCGTTTCATAATCCAGAGTGGAATTTGCTTCAAGGATCCGTCTCTCGTGTCAGCAGAGGTGAGGTTTCGATCTGGCTTGGCTGTAACTACGACAAATCATCACGTTCTGAAGCTTTGTCAGGAGTTCATCACATCACAGTCGAATGGACGGAGGTTTTTCCAAAAAAGAAAAAGAAAAATCATTACCTACAGCTGCTTTATTAAAGGGGACCTATTATGAAAAACATGTTTTTTCTTGCTTTAACATATATAAAGTGGTCTCCCCTCAGCCTGCCAACTCAGAGAAGGAGGAAAGCAACCAAATTCTGCAGTGTCTGTACAGCCGCCCGGATGATCCTCCAGTGTGATGTGGATCTACGAGCCGTTCAGATTCTGCTCCCGTCGTTACGTAACGACGATGCGTGAAACCACAACTAACTCTGGCCGAACAACAACAACAACTCCGCCAGCCGAAATGTCAAGAAAAAAGTCAAAATACAGAGAAAAAAAGTCAAAATGTTGAGAAAAAAGTCAAAATGTCTAGAAAAAAGTCAAAATGTTGAGAAAAAAAGTGGAAATGTTAAGAAAAAAGTCAAAATGACGAGAAAAAAGTCGAAATTTCGAGAAAAAAGTCAAATAATCGAGAAAAAAGGTTGAAATGTCGAGAAAAAAAGTCGAAATGTCGAGAAAAAAAGTCGAACTGTCGAGAAAAAGGTTGAAATGTCGAGAAAAAAAGTCGAAATGTCGAGAAAAAAAGTCGAACTGTCGAGAAAAAGGTTGAAATGTCGAGAAAAAAAGTCAAAATGTTGAGAAAAAAAAGTCAAAATGTCGAGAGAAAAAAAGTCAAAATGTTGAGAAAAAAAGTCAAAATGTCAAAAAAAAATGTCAAAATGTTGAGAAAAAAAAGTGGAAATGTTAAGAAAAAAGTCGAAATTTCGAGAAAAAAGTCCAAATGTCGAGATTAAAGGGGACCTATTATGAAAAACAGGTTTTTTCTTGCTTTAACATATATAAAGTGGTCTCCCCTCAGCCTGCCAACTCAGAGAAGGAAGAAAGCAACCAAATTCTGCAGTGTCTGTACAGCCGCCCGGATGATCCGTCCAGTGTGATGTGGATCTACGAACCGTTCAGATTCGGAGGTTTGGCCTCCGCTGCGTGAAACCACGCCCACGACTATAAAACCGTGTAACTGCAACAGCGTCCGACTATCGTAGCACTGCGTGACATCGTCTCTCTGTCCATCTCCCTCCCGCAGCTGCCACTTTATTGAGGTTTTTGTAGTGAAATGAGGAGGAATCATAGAGATAACTTCTCATTTCAACTAACTGGATCAGCCGTTCCTCATCATGACTGTTTCCTACAGCGCTTTCAACCGGCTTTCAACGCGAGCGACAGGAAGAAAATAGAAGCAGGGCGTCCGACAAATGTTCAGCTCAAAACGGCTGCGTCGCTGCGGCCAGTTAGGACAGTCCAATAGAAAATAAAGACATGGAATTGATTTTGTCGCTGACGCTCGCTCACATCGCATGCATAACACGGTGTAAAGGCCGATTTATGGTTCCGCGTTACACCAACGATTTAACGCAGAACTGTAATTCAGGCTTAACTCCGCCGGCCGGAGCTTCCGCCATTTTTTCGTAGCGATGTATCGCGTCATTCAGGCAGCCAATCAGCACAGAGCCTCATTATCATAGCCCCGCCCACTCAGAATCCCGCATAGATAATGAGGTTAGAGAATGGGATGATAAAGACATGGCCCAGAGGCTGAATTTCTAATTTATTTAGCAAAAACAATCAAAAGCTTGTTTTTAAGACATTCAAGGCCTGTTTAAAATAGGTATTAAATGCCATAATAGATCCCCTTTAAGTTAACAACTGAGAGCAGTGATGTTAGTGATGATAAAGGGTTCCTAGGGTTTAAAAACCAGGACTCAAGCAAACATCAGCTTTAATGACTCCAAACACTTGCGTAACTTAAAGGACACAACCCAAAAAAAACATATTTTATAGCTGATCCGAGGTTGGGTCACGGTTGGTCCAATACGATACATTCATAAGGCTGGATATGGAGATCACACTAACTCACTATTCTTACAATCTAAAGTACTAAAACTCATGGATCTAGTGGCATTTCAATCTGCACAAGTAATGTTTAAAGCAAAAAATCATTCGCTACCGGATAACATTCAGAAATGATTCATTGGGAGGGAAGGGGGTTATAATTTAAGGGGAAACCTAAACTTCAAATCTTTATTCGTGCGTACAAAAAGAAGTTTTTGTGTATCAGTTTGTGGAATTAAACTGTGGAATGGTTTGAATTTGGAGTTAAAAGAATGTACAAACATAAAACTATTTAAGAAGAAATATAAAGAAATGGTTTATTTGCGGTATAAAAGTGAAGACTGTGTTTAAAGATCAGCAGCTGTGTGTGTTCTATTTTGTCTTTGTATGTTTATATACTTAGATATACGTATTATATTTATATCATAGTTATATTATATTTATATCATAGTTATATTATATTTATATCATAGTTATATTATATTTATGATAGAGCTTACATCTTGTATTAAACAGGTTATTTTTATTAAAATGATATATATTTATACAAATTAGTGTATAGTATAAAAATAAATACAGACATATAATTTATGTTTAGTTGTGCAAAGGGGGGATTAAATAAGTTTATACTTCCTCCCACTACTTTTCGAACATGTAACTTGAAATATGTGTTTGATGTTGTTTTTTTTCTTTATGTGGTGGAATGCCTACCTGGATTTGTTTTCTTGTCTTTTTTTTACACATGTTCGGAATAAACGTAAACGAACAAACGAAAAGCAGTCGGACTGAAAGTCGGCGCTCTCTATACAATACACCTGAACCCAACGCCAACTGGAGCGTTTGTTCTATGCGTGCGTGAGGTGAAATGACTCCAACCGAATCCCAGTGTCGGGCTTTCGAGGGTCCCGGTCATTTCAGTCGTTTCTCTCGGTGGCAACGTCAGAAAAGAGGATGGGTGAACAGATTCCATCAGAACGAATGTAAGATAGTAAAATTTAGCATCTTCTGCCCAGATACGGGGGTCATGCAGAGTCTCAACACAATGAGACTCGTCCTTGGAGACGAGGTCGGGAACTGATGAGCATCTGTTCAGCATCTGGACGCCTTCCGGCAGACGTGTTTTAAATGCTCAGATTCTTTACTCGGTATCGCTCTCTGTCTTACTCCCCTCGTCTCGTTTGGCAGTTATCTTAACTCGGCTCGGCATCCGTCCCTCCTCTCCGCGTGAAACCGCCAGAGACGACGAAGAAGCATCAAATTGAGACTTTCCTCGCTCGGCTAAACCGACGTCGGCCGAGGACGAGCTGCAGCGGCGACCGCTGCTTTTGTTTTCTCCGTACTTTATTATTATTTCTGTCAGGCTCCAATATTCCTGCCTCCTCGTTCCTCCAGGTGTATATTAGTAATTAAGTCATCGATTTTTCTTTCTACATTCGGGGTCACGAGCACGAGGACAGAAGAGAGAAGCGACAGGGAGGCGGCAATTTAGACAAACGAGCCGAGCCCGCCCCGCGGTGTTTACTGAAAAGCTTTCGGCTTGGTTTCCCGCTGCTCTTTATTTCACTCCGGGGTTTGCACATGTAACCGTCCCCTGAATGTGATCATTTGTGCCGACGCTGCACTGGCCGGTATCTCTGTGAACGTAACTTACATTAAACAGAGGAGACAGCTGGTGGGGCCGTGGTCACAGAGACGGGGAAACTGCAGTTTATCTGTTCGTATTGTTTATTTCCCTCTATAAATAGGAATCTAATCTCATTTAGAGCGATAGTGTGTCGTTACAGCCTTTAAAAACAACACAGCGACCTAAAAAACGGATAAATAACTGCCCGCCAGCATCTGGCGAAGCCCCTCGTGGCTGAGAGGCCGAAGTGTTGCCCTAGTTTGAACAAGCTGCAGGCAGATCCCCCCCCGGCGTCCTCCCCGTCCTCCCCGTCGCTGCTTTCCACGATGACAAACGCCGCCCTCGTCCCTGATTTCTCTCCAAAAACCCGCCGTCACCCGGGCAACGAGCCGACAGACGCGTCACCCTCCTCCTCCCTCGTTCACGGGTCTTTCTTTCTCGCCGCCACGTCTGGCGGGTGCAGTTTCGTTTCCTCTTTATTCACATCAACAGCCGGCTTAATGAGCAATCAGCGGGACGTGACATTCACGTGTCATCTGCATAATTCAGAGCTGTGATTTCAAATGGAAATGTCACTACTGTTGTCGTCTGCTGTAACGAGATCTGATCCCGCGTTGGAAAGAGATCAAGTCATGATAAAACCAAAGTTTTTCTTTTATTGTTATATCATTTATTTATGTGAAGCTACATTATTTAAGCCACTGAGTGCGTTTACATGGGAAGTTTAATTCCTCTTTAATTCAGAATTAAAATTAAATCAGATTTAAAATGAGTAAAAATTACCATGTAAACACCTAATTCCGAATGAAAATGGCCATTCCGAATTAACTTAATTCCGAAGTAAGTGGCTGGTTTATTCTGATTTTAAGTCCGAATAGAATAATTCCGCGATCATATATACAGGACTGTCTCAGAAAATTAGAATATTGTGATAAAGTCCTTTATTTTCTGTAATGGAAAAAAATGTCATACATTCTGGATTCATTACAAATCAACTGAAATATTGCAAGTCTTTTATTATTTTAATATTGCTGATCATGGCTTACAGCTTGAGAAAACTCAAATATCCTATCTCAAAAAATTAGAATATTCTGGGAATCTTAATATTAAAATGTAAACCATAATCATCAATATTAAAATAATAAAAAGGCTTGCAATATTTCAGTTGATTTGTAATGAATCCAGAATGTATGACGTTTTTGTGTTTTTAATTGCATTACAGAAAATAAAGAACTTTATCACAATATTTTAATTTTCTGAGACAGTCCTGTACACTCATTCCGCTTTAAATTAATTCCGGTCTTTCTTTCTGCTCGTTCCCTCGCCCGTCTGTCTCCATGACGCTTAGATTCCGCGCTGGGCTTGTTTTCCAAACAAAGTTTCAAGATGGCAGCACGCAGTAAACGGTGGTCAAGAGCAGAGACCATTTATTTAATAAATATCTTGGAGGACCTGGAAATAATTAAAAGAACAGATGGAAACAGGAAACATAAAAATTGTGAGCTTTTCAAAGTTGTAGCGGCTAAGTTTGTTTTTCTTCTAACTTCCGGTCCGCCCCCTATCCAATCAGAACCTTCTCAACCCCCAGACCTGTAGAGGAATTGGATAAAGCCGATCAAACGTGTTTTCCAAGTAAACCTCAATTCAGAATTACTATTTCCATGTAAACTCAAAGGAAAATAGTTTAATTCGGAATTATTTAATTTGGAATAATTAATTCAGAATTGAAAAACATCATGCAACCGTAGCCGCTGTGTTAATATCTTTGATGTTACACCAATTTATTCAGCATCTGCACGTTTATTTAGAGTCCAGATATGTCTATCCACCCAAAAGTCGAGAAGAGCCAATCAAATCTTTGCAGAGCGTTTGTGGGCGGGGTTAAAGGGATACCAACAGAGGTGGGGCGTTGTAATCCGGATATAAACACTCCACTCGTTAATAATCTTCTTGCAAGTGGAGGAAATTATTTTATATTTCTCTTTCTAGAGAAATGTTGAAAGAGCCATATTGGACCAAAAACACATAAAACAAATATGTCTGGAGCCGCAAAAAATGAAAAGTCTTGTATTAGAATGAAGGCAAATGGCGAAAGGCGAAATGTTGAGAAAAAAGTCGAAATGTCGAAAAAAAAGTAAAAATTTTGAGAAAAGTCGAAATGTTGAGAAAAAAGTCGAAATGTCGAGGAAATAGTCCGAATTTCAAGAAAAAAGTAGAAATGTCGAGAAAAAAGTCAAAATGTCGAGATTAAAAAGGAAAGGAAAAAGGAAGAAAAAAAAAAAAAGAGAAAAAAAAGGAAAAAAAAGTTCAAACATTTTTGAAAAAGCTCCAGGGAGCCACTAGGGCGGCGCTAAAGAGCAGTTCTAGAGCCGCGGGTTGCCGACCCCCGTTTTAGATCGATGTGCAGCAGCAGCTGCTTCTCTAAAACCGTTGCTTATGTCTTACCCTCCCAACTGCAGAAGCGTCTGCTTTAGCAACGCTTTGCACTGATTACTTACCTTCTTAAATCCTGTGAAAGCAATAACGGGGTACTTTGTATTGCCCACCTTTTGTTTCGTTTGTTGATTTTTGTCAAATTAATATAATATAAAACTGTGGAAAACTTAAACGCTGTTCTTGTGAGGTTGTATTTCCATAAAAAACAAAGACTGTTTTGCACAAAATAACCATCGGACCAAAACTTTTGCAAATTACTGTAAATTAATATTGTAAAAAAAAGAAGAAAAAAAGCACTTAAGGATAAAATAAACAAGCGTCGCGGCTCGGGGATTACGACTAAAACATCCCCCGTGTTTTGTTCTTAATTGCTCTGCGATTTATTACAGCTTCTATCTTTCAGCACAAAATGTGCCGGCAATTAGCAGCCGCGGCCCGTCGGGTCTGAAACTCCTACACTTCCTGAACGCTGCACCTGATTTACGCCTCATCAGCTCCCAAACCGGACGTTTTTCTTGGAAAGAGGGAGTTTGAGAGAAACGTGCACCAATCTGTCACGGAGATTTCACCCCCCGAGAGAGAAGCTCTGACAATCCCTCGGTGGACGATTTGGATTGTTTTGCTGCACGTTTGCATGTGTCTACAAACACTGATGCTCTAGGGACGCGACATGGACTGGAACAAAAGAGTGAATAATTATGGCAACAAGCCGTTTTAACATTTATTGGCTAAGTTTGACTATCCGGAATAGAGGGAATGTGCATGACATGACAGATGCGACTTCACAGCGGGTTTTGCCCACTGAGTGTCAGAAAGACTGAGTGTCAGAAAGACTGAGTGGCAGCGTAAACTTTCAGTTTGAGCAACTGGAAAACATCTAAAATGGGAAAGAGCTGTTGTGCGATCGACTGTACTCATAGATTTAGCAAGAAATCGGAGTTATCGTTTTACAAACTGACGAAAAATAAGCTTAAGAGAGACAAATGGATCGCTGCAATTCACAGAAACAACTGGATTCCAGGCACCGAAACGTGGATTTGTGGTTCCCATTTTGTATCAGGTAATGTTGGATTTTTGGGTAGCTAACGTTAAACGGTCAAATCATAAAGTTCGGTGTCCTCATCACTTTAATTTCTACAACAAATCCTGCCTTGAAGTCGGACCAAGCGTCAAGACTTTTGTATGCCTTCAAGCTTTTTCTTCGTGTATTTCTCCGGAGTAGAAATTAAGTACATATAAATATCAGGAAACTGGATTCGTGGGCAAATATTAATGTCCATGGACCACTGGTTCTTGTGGTAACTGTACGGGTCACTGTCAAGTCCTACTGCCTTTAATTTAAGCCCACAGTTAGGGGGCTGGTCCAGTGGGAAAGTGACGTCAATTCATACCCTCTATTAACATTGCAGATATCTACAACCGCATTTTGACTATAGTCGTAATTACATTGTGACTAGTCAGAATTGACTAGTCAGAATTGACCTTCAAGATATCATTTTCTCTAGTTGAAGGGTCAACTCTTGTTTTATGACTAGGCTGTTTTCTCTAGTTGCAGGGTCAACTCCTGTTTCATGACTAGGCTGTTTTCTCTAGTTGCAAGGTCAACTCCTGTTTTATGACTAGGCTGTTTTCTCTAGTTGCAGGGTCAACTCCTGTTTTATGACTAAGCTGTTTTCTCTAGTTGCAGGGTCAACTCCAGTTTTATGACTAGGCCGTTTTCTCTAGTTGCAGGGTCAACTCCTGTTTTATGACTAGGCTGTTTTCTCTAGTTTTAGGGTCAACTCCTGTTTTATCACTTGGCTGTTTTCTCTAGTTGCAGGGTCAATGCCTGTTTTATGACTAGGCTGTTTTCTCTAGTTTCAGGGTCAACTCCTGTTTTATGACTAGGCGGATTTCTCTAGTTGCAGGGTCAACTCCTGTTTTATGACTAGGCTGTTTTCTCTAGTTGCAACGTCAACTCCTGTTTTATGACTAGGCTGTTTTCCCTAGTTGCAACGTCAACTCCTGTTTTATGACTAGGTTGTTTTCTCTAGTTGCAGGGTAAACTCCTGTTTTATGACTAGGCTGTTTTCTCTAGTTTCAGGGTCAACTCCTGTTTTATGACTAGGCTGATTTCTCTAGTTGCAGGGTCAACTCCTGTTTTATGACTAGGCTGTTTTCTCTAGTTGCAGGGTCAACTCCTGTTTTATGACTAGGCTGTTTTCTCTAGTTGCAGGGTCAACTCCTGTTTTATGACTAGGCTGTTTTCTCTAGTTTTAGGGTCAACTCCTGTTTTATCACTTGGCTGTTTTCTCTAGTTGCAGGGTCAATGCCTTTTTTATGACTAGGCTGTTTTCTCTAGTTTCAGGGTCAACTCCTGTTTTATGACTAGGCTGTTTTCCCTAGTTGCAACGTCAACTCCTGTTTTATGACTAGGCTGTTTTCTCTAGTTGCAGGGTCAACTCCTGTTTTATGATTAGGCTGTTTTCTCTAGTTGCAGGGTCAACTCCTGTTTTATGACTAGGCTGTTTTTAGTTGCACGGTCAACTCCTGTTTTATGACTAGGCTGTTTTCTCTAGTTGCAGGGTCAACTCCTGTTTTATGACTAGGCTGTTTTCTCTAGTTGCAGGGTCAACTCCTGTTTTATGACTAGACTGTTTTCTCTAGTTGCAAGGTCAACTGCTGTTTTATGACTAGGCTGTTTTCACTGGTTGCAACGTCAACTCCTGTTTTATGACTAGGCTGTTTTCCCTAGTTGCAACGTCAACTCCTGTTTTATGACTAGGTTGTTTTCTCTAGTTGCAGGGTCAACTCCTGTTTTATGACTAGGCTGTTTTCTCTAGTTTCAGGGTCAACTCCTGTTTTATGACTAGGCTGATTTCTCTAGTTGCAGGGTCAACTCCTGTTTTATGACTAGGCTGTTTTCTCTAGT
This sequence comes from Cololabis saira, assembly GCF_033807715.1. Taxonomy (NCBI): domain Eukaryota; kingdom Metazoa; phylum Chordata; class Actinopteri; order Beloniformes; family Belonidae; genus Cololabis; species Cololabis saira. The sequence continues at coordinate 5,517,151 of NC_084609.1, forward strand.
TGCAGGGTCAACTCCTGTTTTATGACTAGGCTGTTTTCTCTAGTTGCAGGGTCAACTCCTGTTTTATGACTAGGCTGTTTTCTCTAGTTTTAGGGTCAACTCCTGTTTTATCACTTGGCTGTTTTCTCTAGTTGCAGGGTCAACGCCTTTTTTTATGACTAGGCTGTTTTCTCTAGTTTCAGGGTCAACTCCTGTTTTATGACTAGGCTGTTTTCTCTAGTTTTAGGGTCAACTCCTGTTTTATCACTTGGCTGTTTTCTCTAGTTGCAGGGTCAACGCCTTTTTTATGACTAGGCTGTTTTCTCTAGTTTCAGGGTCAACTCCTGTTTTATGACTAGGCTGTTTTCCCTAGTTGCAACGTCAACTCCTGTTTTATGACTAGGCTGTTTTCTCTAGTTGCAGGGTCAACTCCTGTTTTATGATTAGGCTGTTTTCTCTAGTTGCAGGGTCAACTCCTGTTTTATGACTAGGCTGTTTTTAGTTGCACGGTCAACTCCTGTTTTATGACTAGGCTGTTTTCTCTAGTTGCAGGGTCAACTCCTGTTTAATGACTAGGCTGTGTTCTCTAGTTGCAGGGTCAACTCCTGTTTTATGACTAGGCTGTTTTCTCTAGTTGCAGGGTCAACTCCTGTTTTATGACTAGGCTGTTTTCTCTAGTTGCAGGGTCAACTCCTGTTTTATGACTATGCTGTTTTCTCTAGTTGCAGGGTCAATTCCTGTTTTATGACTAGGCTGTTTTCTCTAGTTGCACGGTCAACTCCTGTTTTATGACTAGGCTGTTTTCTCTAGTTGCAAGGTCAACTGCTGTTTTATGACTAGGCTGTTTTCTCTAGTTGCAACGTCAACTCCTGTTTTATGACTAGGCTGTTTTCCCTAGTTGCAACGTCAACTCCTGTTTTATGACTAGGCTGTTTTCTCTAGTTGCAACGTCAACTCCTGTTTTATGACTAGGCTGTTTTCCCTAGTTGCAACGTCAACTCCTGTTTTATGACTAGGCTGTTTTCTTCAGTTGCAGGGTCAACTCCTGTTTCATGACTAGGCTGTTTTCTCTAGTTGCACGGTCAACTCCTTTTTTATGACTAGGCTGTTTTCTCTAGTTGCAGGGTCAACTCCTGTTTTATGACTAGGCTGTTTTCTCTAGTTGCAGGGTCAACTCCTGTTTTATGACTAGGCTGTGTTCTCTAGTTGCAGGGTCAACTCCTGTTTTATGACTAGGCTGTTTTCTCTAGTTGCAGGGTCAACTCCTGTTTTATGACTAGGCTGTTTTCTCTAGTTGCAGGGTCAACTCCTGTTTTATGACTAGGCTGTTTTCTCTAGTTGCAGGGTCAACTCCTGTTTTATGACTAGGCTGTTTTCTCTAGTTGCACGGTCAACTCCTGTTTTATGACTAGGCTGTTTTCTTCAGTTGCAGGGTCAACTCCTGTTTTATGACTAGGCTGTTTTCTCTAGTTGCAGGGTCAACTCCTGTTTTATGACTAGGCTGTTTTCTCTAGTTGCAGGGTCAACTCCTGTTTTATGACTAGGCTGTTTTCTCTAGTTGCAGGGTCAACTCCTTTTTTGTGATTAGGCTGTTAAATAATATATATTAATAAATACGACTGGATCCATGACCAGTGTGTGCATTTCTCTCCTACCTTTGTGGTTTGAGTAAAGTGAACCTCCGGCTGGAAAACATTGTGCACGATATAATAAAAGCTTGTTTTAACTTTGATTCTATTTCACTGGTTTTCTTATGGTGCACCAGACAAAGGAACACGAAGATCTTTCACCGGTAAATGTTGGTCCTTACTTATGTGTAAATACATGGCGATCAAAAGCATGATTGATTCGGCTCGAATCGCTCCGCCTGACAACAGGAAGTGTAAAATGTGTCGACGCGGTGGATTGATGCTGCCGCTCAAAGCCCTCAAATCCTCTGACAAGCCGGACCGACTCAGCGCTCCAAATCCCGGTGATCTCACGGCTGCCGAGATCAAACGCTGGAAGATGCAACGAGTGTGAAGAGCTGAGCCGAATCTCCCGATGTCCTTCTCCGTCAACCAGGGCCGGCCAACAGATGCTGATGCGTTCGCCTCTCTGGCCCGTGTTTCCCGGCCGGCTCCCTTGATCAAACGCGTGATCGTCATGGCACCGGTTTAAGACGGCATGGGTAATGAATGCATGAATGTTACATGTCTGCTGCATCGGCTGCTCGTGCTCAGGCTCGGCCGACTGGATGACGTTCAATTCCCTCAACGAGGTTCAATCCATCCCTGCACCAACGACGTCACCAGGGCTTTTCTCTTTGATGTGCTGGCGCTCCGCAGACGCTTTTCCTCGCCTTGAAAACCCAACGAACTGTTTCCCAGAGAAACCTTTAGAGGTCCAGATATGACGGTTGTAGAGACGCGGTTCTTCACGTTTGACGACAACGTCTCTGATGTGACGTGAAGAGATTTCCAACAGGTGAAGTGAGCGCTTCTCTCTACCTTTTTAAGTACGTCATTCATACACTGCAAAAACTCAAAATCTTACCAGGAATATTTGTCTTATTTCTAGTTAAAATGTCTCATTTTTAGTCAAAAAATCTCATTAAACTTAAAACAAGTCATTACCAGAAAAATAACTTATTTGACAATTTTCACCTGTTTCAAGTAAATTTTCACTTGAAATAAGTAGAAAAATCTGCCAGTGGAACAAGATTTATCTTCTCATTACAAGCAAAAAAATCTTGTTCCACTGGCAGATTTTTCTACTTTTTTTAAGTGAAAATCATTCATTTTTATTTCATTTTTATCATTCAGCACTTTAAAAGAGCAGTTCTTTTTGAGGTAGCCTGAACAATCAAGTAATAATAGTGCAACTATTAACTAGGTAAAATAGAGCAAATTTAAACATAAATTTGAATTAAATAAAGACAACAGCTCAACTTAAAATACCCAGCAGGCATGTGAACAAATAAGCAAATAAAAGAGCAACAGTGTCATAAAGTAATGGCAGTAATGTGATTTTTAGACTCTTACTTCTTACTGTCCTTTTCTGGCTTAATTAAAGAATAAAATGTTTGTGTTTGAAGTGACCCAGATGTAAAAGTACCAGAAACAGGGATTTTCAGCCTTTTTATTGTTGCTGTTCCAGCTGTTTTTTGAGCGTATTTCAGGCATCAAACTCAAAACGAGTGAATTTTTAGCAAATAAACGATAAAGTTTTCCATTTTTAACTTTTGATATCTTGTCTTTGCCGTGAATTCACATAAATGTCGGTTGTAAAGGATTCGGGGGGAGGGGGGTTATGTATTAAGAATGAGAGTGAAGGAGCGTCTCTGCACCCCGACCCCCAGAAAGCTCAGCTGCTGATGGTGCATGTGATGTCATCAGCACAGTCGTTTCCCAGGCAACAAGCTCATTCCCCTGATTCATGACACGATGCAACTTTATGTCAATTATAATAATAATAATAAATAACTTTATTTATCCGTTAGGAACTTCATTTGTGGAAAAGCATCAGCATCATTGCGTGTACAGATAACATATGCAACAGGACAGTACAGAAACAAACCAAACAATCAATATAAAGCAACATACATTGGGCAATCACAAATACTGCTGGACTTAGATGCTGTAAACCATAGCATAGATAAAATACGAGAGAGAGAGATAAAAAAAAAAAAAAAAATATAAGTCCCCCGTTAAGTGCGTGATAAATACAATGATTTTTTAAAAATATGTATAAAAGCGGGTACAAAAATGAATAGGTAAGATCAGCTGTTTATGAGTCTGATTGATGAGGGCACGAAGCTTGACATGGCTCTGTTTGTCCTGAATTGTAGTGATCTGTATCTGTGACCTGAAGGGAGGAGCTTATACTGACTGTAGAGTGAGTGTGTGATGTCTGAGGCTATTTGTTGTCCCTTCAACAATCAGTCAAATAACTGCATAGCTGCTAGAAAAGTCTTGGTTAATGTAGTCAGTGTTGCAGACGGACGTAGCCGCGGCAACGCGTCATCTCATTCTCTTTTCTTAAACCTTCAGGACTTTCCGTCACCGGAGGTTGGTTTTCATCCCGGTGAAGGAAAAGTGCAAGATAGATCTCTTATATTTACATTATTTTTCTTTCATGGGCAGTTTTTACTATAATATATATATATATATATATATATATATATATATATATATATATATATATATATATATATATATATACGTAGACACACACACCTAAAATTATTAATTATTTCACTTAAACTCTCATTGCAACAGCAGGTTTGATGCATGCAGTGTAATTGTATATTTATTTAGTATTTATTTATCCTTTAAAGCGTAAACCTTGCTCTTTAGGAGCTGAAATATATGATTTATTCTGCAGTTTTAACTCGGTAACGCTTCAGCGTCGCTGTGATTCATGTTGTGCATCACGCCCGCCGCCGCTCTGCTGACTCGTGAAACACACGAGCGCTGAACGTGCCAGCAGGCGTCAACGTGCCAGCAGGCGTGCAAACACCTGAGGACACGTCAGGTGTGCTTAGCGTCACAGCTTTGAGTAATGTTCAGCCCCGGACTCAGCAGACCTGCACGCTCCACCAAACCCCCACCCAGATCACACAGAAAAACAATCCATTGATCGGCGCTCACTTTCACAGACGTGGCGTTCAGATTAAATGTTCACGTGTGGTGCAGAGCTACAGGATCTCCCAGCTGGGGTTGCCAACTCTCTGCCAACACAGTTGCCTTCACTACGGAAGAGTATTAGGGCCAGGCAGGAGAAAAATAAAAATAATATTTTAGAGGAAGATTTTTTTTCATTTTGCATTTCGAGAAAAAAGTTGAAATGTAGAGAAAAAAGTCAAAATGTCAAGATTAATCTTGAAGTACAATTTCGAGAAAAAAGTCAATGTTGAAAAATGTCAACATTATTCTCAACATTTCGACTTTTTTTCTCGAAATTGTCATCATTAATCTCGACATTTTGACTTTTTTCTCGAGGTGCACGATAAAAAAGTAGAATGTTTAGATTAATGTTGAAGTACAATTTCGAGAAAAAAATCTTTATTCATGAAATTTCGACTTTATTCTTGAAATTGTATTTCAACATTATTCTTTTTTCTCGAAGTACATAATGAAAAAAAAATCTTCCCCTCAAATATTTTTTTTCCCGCATGGCCCTAATACTCTTCCACAGAAACCTGTCCTGCTTAATTTAAAATTGCATAAATTAATATAAAACAATAGAAGAAAGCAGACTCTCACAGTAATACGGGACAAAGTGCGTCTCTGTTCAGCTCAATACGGGACGTACTTTAGTTTATTAATAGGGGACGTTTCCCCTTTTTCAAGGAATGGTTGGCAACCCTTCTCCCAGCATGCACTGGGAGGGGATAAGCTCTGTTGCCACGGTTACATCACCACCTGCTCTGTACAGTGAGTGATGTCACTGCAGGGTTGCGATGTAAAAGATCATCGGAGCACGAAGGCCGAGCGCGTCACACGTGCAGGAGCCGGAGAATCCATTAGTGTATGTAGGTCAGATCATGTCGTCGGCTCTCAGGCCTCAGCTCTGCTTTATACTTGTTGTGACCACGACTGAAAAACATCTGTGGACGACGTTGGATCCCTTATACATTCACCGTGTCTTTCATTTGTTCAGAACGTGAATGAAAAAGAATAATAAATACATTTTATTTATATGGACCTTTCAGGTCAATCAAGGTCACCGTGCACAAAGTAAGACAAACTATAGACAAAAAACATAATAAAATGCCAAGATATAAAAAACAAACAGTAAAACATACCATATTTTGCAGACCATCAGCAGGCCAGCACGCAGCTCCCGAAGCTCCGGCCTGCAAACATGCACAAAAGAGAGAAAAGGGGGGCCAGCAGAAGAAACTACAGGAGCGATGGACAAAAATGATAGCTATGAGATACTTATAATAAATACAAATGGAAATGGAGAAGAGAGGAAGGGAAGAGGAGAGGAGAAGAAGGGTGAGGGGCCCCGCCCAGTGGATCATGTCGGTGCCCCCCTGCAGCATAAGCCTATAGCAGCATATCTACCACGAAGCTATATTTGAGACTAACTATTATAGTTTTGTTCTATAGCTGCAACTATGACTACTGACTCTAACACACTAGAGTTTACACTACCTAGAGATTTACCAACACCAGCTAGAGGTTTACTAAACACTAACTATGCTTTACTAAACAGAAAGGTTTTGAGTTTAGTTTTAAAGGTGGAGGTGGTGTCAGCCTCCTTAACCCAGATTGGAAGTTGGTTCCATAGTAACGGTGCCTGATAGCAGAACGCCCGCCCTCCAAATCTACGTTTGGATACTCTAGGAACTACGAGTAACCTGCACTCCGAGAACGGAGAGCTCTGCCAGGAACATAAGGCACTATCGGGTCTTGCAAATAATGCAGAGCTAAGCCGTTTTGGGCTTTATATGCAAGTAATACAATTTTAAATTGGATTCTGAATTTTACAGGTAGCCAATGGAGCGACGCTAACACTGGAGAGACGTGGTCTCTCCTGCTGATTCCTGTCAGCACTCGTGCTGCTGCATTTTGGACCAGCTGGAGCCTATTCAGCAAATTAAACTAAAATATTTTCACATTTTAAATCATTCGTCTTCCACGAATCCATAAATAAAAAGTGGCGTCACACTATGTCCTGTGCTCTGATTGGTTCATCGTTGCCAGCGATAGCAGACACCTGAAGTTAGTGTGAGGTTGGAACAACGTTGATACCAACATTTCATTATAATTGATTATGATACAGATTTGAAAACTGGGTTTAATCTAAAAACCTAATGTTGATGTCTAATTACAGTAAGGTAACATGGACCAGATGTTGGATGATGGTTGCTTGCAGCGCTATATAATTAGTTATCTAACGTTGTCTGATGTTCCACCCCGTATCCAACCAAGGACTGACTTTAATGTGTCTGAACGGTCCGACCATCGATCAGGGTGGAGCAGCTTCGTCGCTACCAAAGTCACTGAAACATGTTGACAGATTGTTGAGCGCAGCGTACCACATAAAACTGGCGTTATGTATGAATGTTGTTGTGCTTACTGACCTTGAACCAGTTTTTGACAAAATTAAGTGTTTTAAGTGCCTTATACTGCGGAAAATACGGTAAACTGAGACAGTTTCCTCCACATTCCTGCATTTGCTGACACAATAGACTTGCGTTTTCCTCCTCGGTGTGACGGTTTTGAGCATCAGCGTAAATGCAGGAATGTGAAAACATGTCCAAACCCAACTCAGTGCCTGTACGTAGAAATCTCATCCAAGATCCTGTTTTCTTTTTCCTTTTATTCTTAAAGTTTCTTTAAAGTGAAGCTTTCTGCATAACATCAAAAACGAGGTCCTGCTTTTAGTTTATTACATAATCAACATGAAAGTGATCAGCTGCAGGGGAGGAATCATGTTGAGTAAATGCATGGCAACGTTCTTCAAGTTGTTCTCGCTGGGAGCTTCAAACGAACAAAAACCAACCCAGTTGATAAAACTTTGGGAGCCTGGATACACAACTATGGTCTAGACCTACGGTGATGCACCGCAAAAACAACCCTGCTAGAAATAAGCCTAATATTCCTAAATCTAGTCAAATTTGTCTTTTTTAAATGTATTTTTTTATAAATACTATCAGCAATAACAGGCCAGAAACCTATACGCCAATTTTCTCATCATTATATGAAGCTTCTTTTTTTCTTTTTTTTTTTTTTTTTTGCTGCAAGTCTGAAATGTGAGAAACACAGGAAAACACACAACGGGCACACAAGCCTTTGGAATCTGCAAGAGAGAAAACAAACAAACAGAAACGAGAACAGGCAGAGACACAAACAACAACCATTCCAGGTCTCTAAAACTGAGGCCCCGTTTCAACAGAGCAAAAACGGTGGTGTTTTCATGCTTTTTGGCCGTTCGTTTACATGAAAACGAAGCTCAAAGTTACCAAAAACCAGCATTTCTGAAAACTCCGGCCAAAGTGGAGATTTGCAAAAACTCCGTCTTCACGTTTGCTTGTAAACAGAGTCACATTATGCGGCAGAAACGTCACCAGCGTCATGTGTGCGACCTGTGTTCACAATTTGTTTGGCCACGTCAATATTTTCTTGTATTTTACTTGTTTTATATTCTAACGTCACACTTAAAAGTAACTCCACTTCTCTGTCACTCCAAACGAAAGACTCTCGTTCATCTTGGAAGTAACTGGAAGTTACTCGTGTCATTTGTTGATGTTTTTTTCCAGGATTCTGATTGGCTAGCATGACTTTATCTTCTCGTTACACTGCCCCCTGTAGGTTTGGCTGCTCATCGCACCTTAACAGTGTATTTATGCGGGTTTGTGTAAATGATGGTGTTTTTGAAAACGTAGAGGGGGAAATATCAATTTTTGTAAATAGTGTTTTGTAAATGAGTGAGCAGCTGGGTATTTCTGTGTAATTGTATGTGTGCAAAGTGAAAACGAGGCGAAATTTGTCTTTTTATGAGCAAAAATATCTTAGCCAATGGAGTAAGAAAGATTTTCTTGACTATAACTCTTAAAACCAGAAAAATGGTCTGAAAACACTCTCACAATTTTTTCTTGAAACAAGGCTTTTTCACTTTCTAAGAAATGAGTTTTTGCAGTGTGGAGTCGAGGTGGATACCGATTGTCTCCGTCCTCGCCCAAGACAAAAGCCCGTAGCAGGCGGGGGAGGGTGTTTTATGTTGGATACAAAAGGAGGTTATGTAACTCCGTCAGCCGAATGTTGATGGAAAGAAAAAAGACAAAGCTAGAGATACGCACAAATAAAGTTTCGAGGGGAAATAACGCTGGACTCAGAAGAACATTCAGATGACCCAGCTTTCCACCAGTCCTTAAACGCACCATGTACGGACGAATCAGTGAGGCTTCTTGGAGGAATAGACTCTCAAAAATACTTGTGCGTATCTATAGATTTGTGCGTGTGTATCAGGGGATTTGTGCGTATTTAACGACTTGTGTGTATAGGAGACTTTTTGAATTTGTAATTATCATTATCGTTATGCACGAATCTAATAATAGAGGGAATGCACATGACGTCACAAATGCGACTTCACAGCGGGTTTCGCCCACTGAGTGTCAGAAAGACTGAGTGTCAGAAAGACTGAGTGGCAGCGTAAACTTTCAGTTTGAGCAACTGGAAAACATCTAAAATGGGAAAGAGCTGTTGTGCGTTCGACTGTACTCATAGATTTAGCAAGAAATCGGAGTTATTGTTTTACAGACTGCTGAAAAATAAGCTTAAGAGAGACAAATGGATCGCCGCAATTTGCAGAAACAACTGGATTCCAGGCACCGAAACGTGGATTTTGCGACGTCAAGACTTTTGTAAGCCTTCAAGCTTTGCTTCGTGTATTTCCCCGGCGTAGAAACTAAGTACATATAAATATCAGGAAACTGGATTCGTGGCCAAATATTAATGTCCATGGACCACTGGTTCTTGGTAACTGTACCAAATATTAATGTCCATGGACCACTGGTTCTTGGGGTAACTGTACGGGTCACTGTCAAGTCCAACTGCCTTTAATTAAGCCCATAATCGGCTGTTATCCCGTCTTTTCCACTAGTTTCAGACATTTTTGCTGATGTTTTGCCCCTCAGTGGGAAAGTGACGTCAATGCAGACCCTCTATACGCACAAACAAATGTTTTTAAGTCCATTTTCTCTCCATAAAAAACTGTATTTCATGTGGTTTTTAGGCGTTTGGATTGTCCAGGTCTGACCTGGATATGACGAAAGTCAGGCTTTTCTTTTCTTCTTGGGACACATGTGATGGAGCGTAAAAATGGGGATTGATTTTCTGTCCTCCTTTGTTGTTCTCTTGGAGAAAAAAACAAGAACAAAAATGAGTCCAGCTCTCTGGTCCATTTCCAGCTCTCTCTAAGCCGCTTGGGACGGCCCGGACGTCCGCGCGGCTGTAAATCTTTCAGGGAAGCTTTTTGTTTTTATTTATTTATCATTTTTTCCAGTTATTCCAGAAGAGAACTGTTGCAGCGGCTTTTAAAACATAGAAAAGGATAACTGGTAACTAAGAATGTTTTCCAGCTAAGAATCCTTAGCCGTGTTTAAAAGAAAGGTATTTAAACGTTTAATGATCTGACTGTATAATTCTTCATGCCTTTGTAGAACGAATACTTTAAATAGTTATAAATAACAAATATATAAATATAAACTGTTTCATCTAGGCTTGTGTTGAAAAAATCAATTTTCCGATTCTAAATCGATTCTCATATTACTTCCTAAAAATTGATTCGTATGTCTAAGGATCGATTTTTTTTTCATCATTACATTACAACTTTTGGTATTTTTTTGTTTATGCCCCAAAAAAGGAATGTTTTGTTGGAGACGAGAATAACTAGTGCCATGTTTTTGCCTTTAAATATATTTAAAGGTATGAAAACATTAAAGCTTTCAGTTATAATTGCATAAATTGTCTATATTTCATTACTTTATATACTGTCTTGGGGTTATATTTGCATAAAATGCTAAAAACCAAATTCTCAAAAATTAAAAACCATCTGGCTCCCCGTGTTTTCATTGTTCAGTTAAAAGCAGATGTGATGTCATCCAAAAATCGCTTACCCTACCTTTAATGAAAGAAAAACCAATCACACTTTGAATTTCTTTCAAAGTCGAGTATGTTTTTTTTTATTATTTCTGACTTTAGACAAAAATACACAAATGAAAAACAGAAAATCATCCATCCAGAGTGAATTCTGTTTGTTTATTGTAGCACATATAATCAGTGCAAGGCTCGACTGAAGGAGCTGATGGAAGGACAGTGAAACACTGAGACCATGGTTTGAATTTAACTGCTGTATATTACTAAAATGATTAAACAAAGATTACAAAAAGGACACAATATATAACATAGAAAAGATTAGTAATTTCAAATACTAGTATTTAAAGTTGTTCAAATGAGTAGTGCACTTTTACTTCAGTTCTCAACCACAGTCAAAGTCAGTCAAGCCAAGTCAGGAAAGTCCAAGGCAGCTTGAGCTCTGCTAATTGAGTTCTGGAACAAGGGAATCAAATCCTTCCTGCAGGTATTCAAAGTTCAAGGTTGGCTCGCAGTTAGATCAGTTCAAAGAAATTCACAACTTCCAATAAACCCTGACCAATGCAGAACGAAGCACCAAACACCACAGCAATAATCTCCAATGATTCAGCACCTCAGCTTTGGGAACTAGTCCAGGTGGTTGGATAAGAGGGGGGGGCCGAGGAAGGCATTGAGATGAGGGAGGTGTGGTTATCAGCAAGTGTGTGTGTAAGAGGTAAGTCCGTGAACTTCGCTCAGAGCTGCTCCTCAGCCAATGTCCTTGATGTTATCAGTCGGCCCGGTCAGTTCTGAAAACAGTCCACAGATGTTCCTGAGAGGGGAGGGTTAGTGGGGGCAGAGTCACCTTGTTTACATTCCACCAGGGAGATTGTGACTAGAGCGATCGGCCAAAACCGCCCTGTCAAGGCCAGATTATAGAATCAACAATTATATTGCAAACAGACAGACTCAGTAATTTTCCGTCTGCCTTCAGTCATCAATGGCAACTCCAAACAGACGAATTTGTGATCAATTCCCGCCAAGCCGAGCTTCCAACTTCTCCAAGGTGTTCTCCATCTTGCCAATGAGCTCAAAGCCCGCCGCCAGCCTGCGATTCTGTTCAAGAATCTTCCTTTAGTCCTTTAGTCCAAAATACATTATTATACCAGTAAATATCCACAAACAGCCGCTGCTTCATTGGAAATAAGCCGGATGATCAACGTGTTGTTGTCTGTAACTCCGAAGTAAAACTTCAGAGTATTACCTTTCAAAAGAGACCAAAACCATCCATGTACTTCAAACGGTTCAAGAACAGCTTTCAATTTACTTTGGGTATGCCTTGGATAGGCGTTTTAGGCAACTTTTACAGGAGTGGCAACAAGCTAGTCAGTGAGGTAGTGGGCGTGTCCACAGGTAACAAGTTTCACTCACTCATTTCACCAGGGTTATATTATACCGCGTTTGGTATTGATGCACATCGTCTCATAGGTCATTATTTTCTCCCCAGAATGGCTCTGCAAAGTCCATCACTGATAATATTCAAAGCTCGGACGTGTGTCGCCTCTTATCGCGTCGGTCTCTGCAGGTCTGAGCCGAGCTGAGTCAGCCGGAGGGTTTTTACTGACAGAGAGGCTGCAGGAGGAGGAGCGGCATCGACAGACACATTAAACATCAGAAGTTGGAGCAGAATGCAGCGAGAACAGCGTGCATTTATTACGGCCTCCCCTCGCACAGAGCCGGCGTGCGGAAGAGCTTATAAAAGCTTATAGATTTTTTATAGGTGGCATTAGTGAGCTCAGGACAGGAGGGGAACTGAATCAGAGCTGTGGACGATCGGGAAGCAGGTCATGCAAGTTCACTTTAATCTTCTGCACCGGCATTGATCGAGCGGCACACAGTGTGTTTGTTGGGGGGGTGTTTGTGCCAGTGTGTGTGTGTGTTTGTTGGTCTGCAGAAATCATGCACGCTGATGTCTTAAATGGTCTAAACAAGCCGGGACGTAGGAGTGAGTTTTGGCGTATTTACTTATATGAGGAAGAGAGATGGAGATTAAAGCTTTGATGTGATTTCAACAAGAAATGACCTACCATGCCTTTAATTGGTGTCCTGATGGCGGAAACCTTGTTTCCATGGTACCTGACATAGCGTTTTGTTTTTTTTTTGTCATTTTTAGGGTCCGAGCACTGACAGTGTGAAGGCCTTATTGTATCTGTAGGAATTTTTATTTTTCTTCCGACAAATGAGGGCCTTTTTGCCCCCCTAAACGTGCCCCAAAAGTCACCAAATTTTGCACGCAAGCCAGGCCTGGTGATTAATTTGATATTTAATGGTTTGCATTAATGGGCGTGGCCTAATGGCTCAACAGCGCCCCCTAGAAAACTTTGTGCCTCAAGCCCCACAATACGGTTTGACGTACATGCACGATAATCGGTACACACCTGTATCATGTCGCAACTTAAAGAAAAGTCTCTTGGCGCCATGGCCGAAACTGAACAGGAAGTCGGCCAGTTTGAATTTATCGTGTAATTTTGGTGCAATTTATGCCATTTTCACGTGTCGTACTTTAACGAACTCCTCCTAGCAGGATCGTCCGTTCCACATAAAACTCACTCAGGAGACACAAAAGACGTTAACGTTGAAAAGTTATCAAAATCTTTTTGTGAAGTGGCGTGGCCGTGGGACCACGTCAAATTGATTGGTCAATATTTGGTGAAAATTGCATGCACGAGGGCCCGTTCATCGCTGCTTGCAGCTTTAATTTCTTGTTGTTTTGTTTGTCTTTTTTTTTGTTTTGCTGATGCTTTTTTTTAAATATCTGTTGATGTCAATTCAACAAGAAATTACTTACCCTGCCTTTAATTCGTTTCTTGATGGCAGAAACCTTGTTTCCATGGTACCTGACGTAGTGGGGGGGGTTTTTTTTGTGTTTGTCTCAGTTTTTTGTCTGTTTGCCTTTTTTTTTGTTTTGTTGATGCCTTTTTAAAATATCAGTTGACGTCAATTCAACAAGAAATTACTTATCCTGCCTGTAATTAGTGTCCTGATGGCAGAAGCCTTGTTTCCATGGTACCTGACAGAGTCGGGGGGGCGTTTTTGTTTGTCTCTGTGAGACACTTTTTCCACCGAAGTCCACTTCAGTGTCGGTTGGACAAAAACCCCAACAAACCTTCTATTGAGACGTCCACCGGGACTTCGTAGAGTCGCGGGGGTTGATGGGAACACAGAGCACGGAACACAGAGCACAGACGGAGAGCAACAGTGCCGGGGAGGGAAAAGCGTGAGAGGGAGAAGATCAAAGCAGCGAGAGCTGATTAAGAAACATAAAAGTTCCATAAAGGATGAAAGAATCCACTCGCTTTTCTAACCCACTTCCCTCCCTCGCGAGGCTTTTATCTGCAGATCTGCCGGTCAGTGAGTCAGACGGCCTTGAGGTGTTCATCGCTTTGACACAGCATGGATGAATGCCAGAGATGACGCCTACGCCGGCGCGAGCGCCACAAGTCCTCGACACACACACCAAAGCACTTCACAAACAATGCAGGCTGATTGACAGGTAGACTCCTCTTCACCTCTGCAGATGCTGACGCTGCACTGGTCGCACGTTTCACACTGACGCGAAAAGGAGCACATCATCTGCAAAAAAGCTTTTTAAATTTAAGAAAACGTGCTCAGCATGACACAGCGTTCCTCGTGTGAATCATCAGTTTAGTCCAGGGGTCAGCAACCCGCGGCTCTAGAGCCGCATGCGGTTCTTTAACGCCGCCCTAGTGGCTCTCTGGAGCTTTTTCAAAAATGTTTGACCTTTTTTTTACTTTTTTTTCTTTTTTTTCCTCTTTTTCCTTTTTTCTCTTTTTCTCTTCTTTCTTCTTTTTTTCCTTTTCTCAACATTTCGAGTTTTTTCACGAAATTTTTACTTTTTTCTCAACATTTGACTTTTTTCTCAACATTTTGAATTTTTTCTCGACATTTGACTTTTTTCTCGACATTTTGACTTTTTTCTCAACATTGATTTTTTCTCAAAATTTTGACTTTTTTCTCGACATTTCAACTTTTTTCTCAACATTGATTTTTTTCACAAAATTTTGACTTTTTTCTCAACATTTCAACTTTTTGACTGTTTTCACGAAATTCTGACTATTTCCTCGACATTTCGACTTTTTTCCTCAACATTTCGACTTTTTTCTCAACATTTTTACTTTTTTCTCAACATTTCAACTTTTTTCTCAACATTTTGACTTTTTTCACGAAATTCGGACTATTTCCTCGACATTTCGACTTTTTTTCTCGACATTTCGACTTTTTTCTCGAAGTGCATAATGAAAAAAAAAAATCTTCCCCCAGTTATAACTAATATAGATAAATGCAGCATGTGTTGTCTTCATTCTAAGGCTTATACAAGACTTTGTTTTTTGTGTTTTTGGTCCAATATGGCTCTTTCAACATTTTGGGTTGCCGACCCAAAATGGTTTAGTCCTCGTTGAAACCACGAAGAGCAGCTTTTTAATGACCCGATGATTCAAAAGAAAAGAAAGAAAAGAGGATGTGACACATGTATCTGAGGGGACTGTCGGAAATAGATAAATAAATAAAATCTGTGATGTAAGAAGTAAGAACACTGGTTCTGCAGGATTACAGCCGGACGGAGGAAGACTCCAGCTTTTACGACCCTGAACGAGGCGACAGATGAGGTCGAACATCCCATTAAAGAGGAAGTGATGATAAATGTTCCGCACGCTTGTAAATGTCCTAACACGTCATTTGATCGTCGTCCCGCCAACAAGACAACCTTCATCAGAGCTGCTCTGCGTCTCCTCGGCGACCGCCCGCGTTCTGGACCAATTAAAAAGCGGCCGCGGCGGAGTCACGGCCATTAAAGCCGACACAATCAAAGCAGTCATTAACGACGACAATTAATTTGCTGCCGTGCCCCTCCCTGCGCTGCCGGCTATTGTTTTGCTCCGCGACCCCCCTGCCCTGGAAAAGGGCGACTCAGCTTTGATCCTCAAGGACGGCGCTGGCCGCCGTGATAAACTGTTGCACTTCAGGGGTGATGGAGGACGGTTAGTGGGAGGAGATTTAAGATCCTGGCTGAACCTGCCGCCGCCGGGAGTCCTTGAGCGCTCGTTGAGCGATTAGAGACCCCCCCCCCCCCCCCCCCCCTTCACCTCCCTCGCAGGCGGAGGACCGAGAGCCCGACACATCCTCTGACAGCAGGAGTAATTGCGCAAATTTCTCCCCCAGCAGAAGAGGGTTCACTGAGAATGATGGGAAAATCAGAAAAAGGGAGGGGGGCTGGCGAGATGGAGGTGGGGTGACGCCAAGGGCAGTTTGACACGTGATGCAGCATCCACTTTAAAAAAGAAAAGAGGGTGCACGCATTAAAAATTCAAAGTGAAGCTCTATTTTTGGTTTTTGGTTTTTGCCCCCCTCCCTCCCTCGGCTCACGTCTCTTAAATCAGCTGACTTCAGCTAAACGGCCATCAAGCGTCCCGTTCCTCCGCGCGTGGCTTTGATTCATTTCCCTCCAGATGACGATTGTGTCTCACCAACAGCTGCAGACGAGTTTCTGAGGCTGGAAACGTACTTTTGATGTTGAAAATTACCTGTTTTGTTTGTTTTTTTAACTAAGAAATCTCTGAAAGACATGAGGGGCCCTCAAAAAGGTAGCGGGGCCCTCAACAAGGTAGTAGGGCCCTCAAAGAGGCATATCAGAATCAGAATCAAGTTTATTAGGTCAGCTTAGAAAACTGTTTTCGACTTCGGATACACCGGCAGCAACACAATGGTATTGTGCGCCTGTTTTCCAAAGGGTAACACTGGGATAGGGGGGGGGAAACATTTTCACACTGAGTATATACACAGTATCAAGGTGCAAAAAACACCTCAGCAGCACACAGAGCAACAGACGTCACAAGACTTGCATGTGGGGGGGGGGAACCGCACAGTACATCCAAGTGATCGCCGTCTGGCGCTCGAAACCCGGAGACAGTTGGGGGGGGCTGATAAGAGGGAGGAGCCGAGGAAGGCGTTGAATTGAAGGAGGTGTGTGTGTTTATCAGTAAGTGTCTGTCTGTGAAGCGATGAGTCCGTCCGTGAACCTTCGCCCAGAGCTGCTCTCAGCCAAATGTCCTTGATGTTATCAGGCGGCTTGGTACAGTTCTGAAACAGGGATCCACAGGTGTTCGTGGGAGAGGGGAGGGTTAGTGGGGGCAGAGTCACCTTGTTTACATTCCACCAGGAAGATTGTGACCGGAGCGATCGGCCGAAGACTCTGTCAAGGCCAGATTATAGAATCAACAATTATATTGAAAACAGGCAGCCCAGTAATTTTCCGTCTGCCTTCAGTCTCTGTTTCATCAATGGCGACTCCAATCAGACGAATATAAGCCGAGCTTCCAACTTCTCCAGGGTGTTATCAATCTTGCCAATGAGCTCAAAGACCGCCGCCAGCCTGCGATTCTGTTCGAGAATCGCATCCAGCTTACGGCTTTGCTCCCCCAACGTTAAAGTCAGAGCGTTGATCGCCTTGCTTGACCCTTCAGCCACGTCCGGCAGCTCCGAAAGAGCCAAAACAGCTGTCGACGTCTTACGCGTTTGTCGGTAGACCAGGAATCCCCCTCCTCCTATCAGGAGGATGATCAGGAGAAATCCTGCTATCATAAATCCAATTATGAAGGCATCTTCAACATCCTCGACAGACAGAATCTTGAGACACAAAGGCTTCCAGTATTTGTAGGAATCCATTGTGTATCCAGAAAAAAATGTCCCATCGGGGCAAGAGGGCTCCCTTACCCTCTGTCTTCTGGTCGCAAAAATTTGGTCAATTGTGCTGAGAGACCATTTAATCAATTCCATGATTGTAGAGTTTTGGAGGAGTGAAAAAGAAGAGACTCTGAAGACGAGACAAACAAAAGCAGTAGCTGGGCAGGCAGATAAGGGAGAGAGCAGAAAAAGCGTCCGCCTTCGTCGAGAGCCGGAAGACATTTAGGGCCTCAACGTGGCAGCAGGGCCCTCAACAAGGTCCCTGGGGGCCTCAACGAGTCATATGGGTTTGTATGTGTATATTTATGTATGTGTATGCATATGTATGCGTATATATATGTATATATATTAAATATAGTAATAATGCACATATATATGCCTTTGGTTTCTATCGTCATGGTATCAATCATTAATATGTGTGTAGACAAGGTAAAAAAAACAAACAAGGCCCCCGGGGGCCCCAAAAAGTCACATGGGGCCCTCAACAAGGCAGTAGGGTCCCCAAAGAGGCATGTAGGGCCCTCAACAAGGTAACGGGGCCTCAATGGGGCATGTGGGCCTTCAGAGTCACATGGGGCCCTCAGCGAGCCCCCCGGGGCCTCAATGAGACATGTTTATTGTTTAACAAACCCTGGAGTCTGTGTTATTACTTCAGCCCGATTAACCGGTTCTTGTGTCCCGTTTCTCTTCTTCTCCTGCAGGAACCAGACGGTCTTGCACCAGTTCTGCTGTCCGGCGCCGGAGGCCCCCGAGGGCGAGACCTCCACGGCCTGTGTCCCCAGGTACGACGCCCGCCGCCCGCAAACAAACCTACTTAATCTTTTCTCCCCTTTTTGACTTATTTCTCTCCTCCCCCGTAAACCTCAGTCGCGCCGCGGTAGTTAGTCTGCGCGGCGGCGGCGTGTAAATGGTCGGGGGGGTTTCCGTCGTTGGATTTCCCGCCGTTCATTTGAGGAGACGACAGTTAACTTAAGTTCCCCCGCAGCTTTGGGTTTTGAGTTTTGTTGAGGCTCCCGAGGCGACCGGGCGACGTCCAGGGGGAGGAACATCCCGGTACCAGGAGGATGATGAGGATGATTTTATCTTCCAGGGTCAGACTTGGACACGTCATAGTTTGGAGCTTAATATTACCACATGAATTCAGATGAATTTGTCACAATAAAGAATTTAAAAAAGTCTCAGAGTCATGTGACTAAAGTTAGTACCGCCCCTTTTAATCCTAGTTCTTATTTTTGTCTTAAAACGTGAAGTATTTTGAGTCGTAATATGTCTACACACCCCTCGGAAAGTAAGTATTTGCACCCGTGGCTCTCATGATTGTGTAAATACATTTTGGGCAACCGCATTAAATCCAAATTTATTTATTTATTTAAATGAATGATCAGAGGTACTAACTTTCGTACGCGACTGGGTTGGATGTGGTGATTTCGCCCCTCGGCATCCTGGGAAATGTAGTAAAAAATAGAAGTAATAATTATCATGGTAGGCTTGATAATTAGCCGCTGCAGGGAATTTCAAAGTAAAAAAAATAATAAAAAAAAAATAATAATAATAATAATATTAATTATAATAATAATAATAATAATAATAATAATAATAATAATAATAATAATAATAATAAATACATAGAGCTGGAAAAAATAGCTTTGTGGCAGAACTGACCAACAGCTTGTAGATCCACCTTAAGAAGCACTAGCCTGAAGCAGCAGCAGCTGTTTAAACCTCCTGAACTTTGTATTTTTGACTTTATTAGTTTTAAATAAATAAGGTATATGTTGTTTGTCTGAAACTATAACGTTTATTTATTTAAGCGGGCAAACGAAGACCCCAGGATTAGAGGAGGCGGTACTAACTTTCGTATGCGACCTGGTTCGATGTTGTGATTTTGCCCCTCGGCATTCTGGGAAATGTAGTTAAAAATAGAAGCAATAATTAGCACGGTTAATAAATATATGTTTGCTTGATAATTAGCCGCTGCAGGGAACTTTGAGGGAGCATAATAATAATAACAATAATAATATTAAATACATACAGCTGGAAAACAATAGCTTTGAGGCAGAACTGCCAACGTGTTTGACTCCTTCTTCCCGAGAGAGTTTCCCGTCTGCGTGGACGGGAAAACTTCGTAAAGCCTGTCCGATAAAACTCAAAACCCAGAGACCTGGCGGGGGGTGCAATTACTTTCTCAGACGTACAGTAGGCGGAGGTTGAAGCTGCAGGCCAAACTTTGCCTGATAGGTGTGTTTTTGCGATTGTGCTCAGGGATGTTTAACTAAAAAAGGTTCCCCCCTAAACCACTTCAAAGCAGAACCCTCTGGGCCCGACACAGAAAGAAAGCAGCTTGTGGTTTTTTGTTGTTTCTTTTTTCTTCGTCCTTTTCGTTCTGTTTTTTGTTCTCTTTCAGAAAGCTGTGGTTGATTTCTGTACTTCCGCATTGTTGTCAGTGATTTGTTGCTCATCATCTTCTCACGTGGCACCCCCACACCCCGTGGCATCCACTCATTCATCATTCATCCATCCATCCACCCATTCATCCATCCATCCACTCATCCATTCACCCATCCATTCATCCATCCATCCATCCATCCATCCACCGCCACTCACTCACTCACTCACTCCATCCATCCATCGGCCTCGTCTCCACAGCGTGGCTCACGTTGAGTTTGAATTGTGCAGATATGTGAGTAACGTTTACCTCTGTGTGTGAAACTCCCATAATGCATCGGTGTGTGCACCTTAGGGCCCCCCCCATGCCGGAGACCGGCGCGCCGCTCCTGTTGACACATGCAATGCATCTGTGTTCATGTGAAAAAAAAACAAGTTCTTATCATGTTTGCATGCTTTGGCTTGGCAGTGATCAGAACATACCGTTACTCCCTGTGTCCGTGTGTGTGTGTGTGTGTGTGTGTGTGTGTGTGTGTGTGTGTGTGTGTGTGTGTGTGTGTGTGTGTGTGTGGTGAGAGAGTGTGTGTGTGCCAGCGTGTCACTGTGGTACACTTGCAGTAAATAAATCACACACTCAACACTCTGCAGCACATCTCAAGCCCTTTTTAATCAGCATTTCTTTGACTATTTATGAGGTTTTTAACCCCGTATGTGCCATAAACCGCGACTCTCAAAAGGGGGAAGATATCTGCATACGATGCAAATGAGGTGATTCTGCTTCTCCGGCAACTCAAGACTCATATATATGTATCAGAAATATAAGAAATGTTCTGTTAAATGCTGTGTGTTACTATGTTTAATGTTGACATGGATGGAGTGAAAGTTAGTACCCTCAATACGACCTCAAAGATGCAAAAACTTGCAGCTTTTGTCCACCTTGCCATGATTTATTTAGCCGAAATTAAACCAAAAAGAAGAATGAAACCATGTAGGCAATACTAAGTACCTTCCTGCTGCTTGTGAGGAGTCATTTATGCACCGCTGCACATCTACTATTGATGATGGATATCAGAAGGTGTGCAGAGTTTTGTAAAAACAACGCTGGAGTGTGTTAACACAACGCCAAGAGGGAACAACGTAAGCAGTGGTTCGTATACTCCTTTTCCACCAAACGGGTTCCAGGGCTGGTTCTGGAACCAAGTCCAAATTAGAGCAAATACTTTTGCCGAAAAGGTGTAGGCTGAAGCCGTAGTTTTTAGTACTGACCCTTTTTATCTTGTGATCAGCTTAAATCCGAAACATTAGCATTAATCCGTGAAAACAAACAATGCATAAAGAAGACAAAACACATTTCACATTCTAGAATGTTTTTGATAATATACTTTATAGTTATAGTGTTTTATATTTATTTACAATATTTTCTTTAAACATTTTCTTGAACTTGTAGATAGAACTGCACATTTTTAGGTCGTTGTCACAATTATTCCATATTTCTCTAGCCTTAACTGATGTACATCTCTTTTTAATATTTGTTCTTACTGTCGTCATCTCAAACATGAGTTTCCCCCTCAGGTCAGAGCGGTTTCTTTTATTTGGAACAAATCCTGAATGCAGTTTGGAAGCAGTTTCTGCTGGGCTTTAAAGGCAAATAAAACAGTTTTCTGCTCTACTATGTCATGGAATTTTAGAGTATTATATTTAATAAAGAGATTATTTTTTGCTTCATAATAGTCAGATCTATTAATTATCCTTAAAGCTCTTTTCTGTAACAGGAAAATAGGGTTTGTATTTGTTTTATAGGTGTTACCCCAAACCTCCACACAATAAGTCATGTATGGAACTATGAGTGAGAAATACATGAAAAAACTGTGCTCTTTGACAGAAAATATAATTTGTTTTACTTAATATTGCTAGGGTTTTAGACATTTTTGATTTTACACTATTTATATGTGATTTCCAGCAAAGTTTATCATCAATTATTACCCCCGGTAATGACGTGGCTCCCCTTAGCACCCGAGCCATGAGAAAACAAACCGGTTGAACCAGAACCAGCCCTGGAACCGGTTTGGTGGAAAAGGGCTATTAGAGAAGCCATCCCCGTCTGGAAATTGTTGTAAAACCAACAATTTGGAGTAGTGACAAAGATAATTCCCACGTGGCCAGCATGTGAGACAGATTTGGGACCCTCAAGGGTCCACGATGAGAACGACGTGCAGCTGCTTGGTCTTAATGTCACAATGTGGTTGAAAGGACCCAAATGCAGGAGAGGAGGAGACAGGAGTTCCAAAAAATTTGATTTATTGACAAAAACCAAAACCAAAAGCGCTGCAGAGCAGGATTAACAAAAACTAGAAGAGCAAGAATCCAAAACCATGACAGGACGAAAGTTGGGTGGAAACAGTACGGACCAGCAGGGAGCAAGAGAAAGACAAGAGCAGATATACACATAAGGGTTAACGAGACACAGGTGCAGACAATCAGGGCAGATGGGAACCAGGGAAGTCGAGACAGAACTGAAACACAGACACGGGTTTCAGAATAAAACAGGGATCTGAAACCAAACCGTGACAGCTCCTTGTTTTGTTTGAAGGTTGAGCAAAGAAACAGCCCACGCAGTAACTGTGGAGCACGGCGGTGGAGGGATGATGATGTGGGCTTGACCTGTATACGTGTATATATATATATATATATATATATATATATATATATATATATATATAAATATAAAGGTAGATCTACAAGCTGTGGAACCGTGGAGGTACTTAGTATTGACCACGTTTTTTTATTTCTCCTTTCAAGTTTGATTTTTACTATGTTTTTTTCAAAGAAAAACACAATTAAAAGAGGAGGCAACAACTGTTGCACATAACTAACTAGAACTAGACGGCAAAGATAAAACATGTGATTTCTAAGAGCATTTGGTCACCACACCCCCAAGAAACTGCAAATTTGACTCAACTTTATATACATATACATATATATATATATAAAGAGAGAAAGAAATGCCAATGATGCAGAACTGCATGAAAACAGAAGCGGATTGGTGCAGAGATCTTGCAGGATCGAAGGGTTTCACGCCAAACGAGGCCTCATTAACATGTAAAACCGACAGCTCAGCTCGCCGTCACGCACCGCCGCCGCTCCAGCGCTCCAGCGCCGGGGTGACGGCTTCCTTCGCTCCCCGAACCTGTCACAGAAAAAGCGCAATCATGGATGTTTCATTTGCTCTGCTGCTTCTGCTCTGAGTAATTTCAGCCTCATTGCCAAAGACGATAAAGGGCAGCGAACGGCGAGAGCTTTTACGTAAACTCGTTGCCTCCTTTTTTTTTGTTTTTTTGCATCATGTGATCAAAGTTAAAAAGAGGAAACATGTTAAATGTGAGATCGCTTAAACAAAAGGTGGGAAAAGCAGGATTGGTGACTTTTCCGTCACTTCTAATGAAGACCCGGAGGATGCTGGGAGCTCATGGTGGACGTTTCTGCCAAGCCTTCGGGAGGAGCAGAAGGTTCAGAGACCGTGGGGGGGGATTTGTATTCTGGGTCACAAGTCACATCTCTAATCACAGATGGAGCCTTGTTGTTGATTGTGTGCAGGATGGCTGAAGCAGTTTAACTTTCTGCGTTGCTGCAACGCTGACTACGTTTACATGCAGTCAAAATTGGGGTTAAGGTCAATATTCCGGTTACTGAAACATTGGGACTAATCTGTTTCCATGTGTGAGCAAACAGGGTTATCCCTGTTTACATGGTAATTAATCATTTGGAATATCTGGATCAAACCAGCGACGCATGGAGAACGTCATGACGCAATTCCCGTCATTTCTGCTTCTTCTTCCTGCCTTTGCTGTTCACATGAAACTCAACTTATCACCATAGGCATATCAGAAATGACATCATCCACGACTCTCTATGTCAAACCATTCAAAAGTTATGGCAGAAAATAGGAACTATCACATATCGACCAATCAGATGAAGCGGCGGGGCTAATTCATGCCAATGAAGGTCAAGTACTCAATACCGAGTCAGATGACACAACCCACATGTCTCTATGTCAAACCATTCAAAAGTTATAACAGAAAGTAGAAACTATCAAATATCGACCAATCACATGAAGGGGGGGACGCACTTTTTGGCGTCTATCGTCGCCACGGTAACGCTTTTGACTGAGAAAAGTAATGCGTGGTGTCGCAGGATGGAGACGCACATTTTGATGTATAACACACCTGGGTGCACGTTATGGTTCGGGCCGCATTAACGGCTGAAGAAATGGCATAAATTGCGCCAAAATTACACAATTAATTCAAAATGGCCGACTTCCTGTTTGGTTTTAGCCATGGCGCCATGAGACTTTTCTTTAAGTTGCGACATGATACAGGTGTGTACCGATTTTCGCAAAAAGGCTGGTCTGGCGTTTCGTACAAATCCTGCTTCGCGCAACTTTTCACTCACCTTTTTGTAAATCTCGCTATCCCGGTACTTTCTACCGTCTACGAATGCCAAAATGTTCATATCCTTCATTACATTTATGAAGTGATTAGTCTCCTCCTGGTTTTGCGTTTCTCCGTGTTTATAAGAACTTCCTGGACTCAAAAGACCAAGATTCCTTGTGAACAGAGTATGCGCAGAAAACAAATTCATGTTCCGTTTGATGGGGATATCCCATTAGGTTATACGTGACCAAATATTCCGGTTAGAAAAGGAGTAACCCAGGGGTCATTTTCGGGTTTTTTAAAAACCGAAATATGAGAAAATTCGGGTTATTCAAAGGGGTTATTGGTGTTTACATGGCCATGCAAAACTGGATTATTGCTAATATTCCGGTTAGAAAAGGGTTATTGACTGCATGTAAGTGCTGAAGTCGACACCCACAGCCCCAGAAACCCAATAACGGGAAGGGAAATGTTATTGGTAGAATACTTAAGAGCAGAAAAAAGAGAAGAAAATGCAGAGCAGAAGCGTAATGAATGATTTAGGGGGGGGGCTCGGTGGACAGGACCGGCGAGATTTATTGCCTTTTAAATTGCACTGCAAGTTTTTTTTGTTTTTGTTTGTTTTTTATGCAAAAGAGAGCCGCCTGTCCAGCAGCCAGAACAATCAATGCAGCGTTTGAAGTCGGCATGCCAAAGCTCAAGTGGCTCGATGTGAAACGCAGCAGCAGCAACAACAGAAAAATGGTGCAAGAATCAGCTTCTCATCGCGGGTGATGACACTTTCAGAGAACAGATTTATGTCCACGTTTGACGGTGCTGGATGAGAGTCACTCTAACGTTTTGATTTGCAGTCGGCTGATTTAAAGCCACTGTATGTAGTAATACCACTTCTGACCACATGGGGGCATAAGGCTCTCAGATCTGATGTGGGCCACTTCTGTATTACCCCTTTTCCACCAAACCGATTCCAGGGCTGGTTCTGGGTCAGAACCGGTTTGGGAGCCACGTCATTACGTTGCTGAAAGTTGAAGCAACAACAAGGTATCCTCTCTAATAGGACTTGGGGCCAGTCCCAATCCCCCCCTCCTCCTACTTTTCAGCACTACCCCTAAATTTTGCGCGTTCCCGTGAGGTGTCCCATTTCCTCTTTGCATCTAGTGGTAGTGGGGAAAACGAGGACTAGTGTGTATGAATCTAGCCCTTCACAGCGAGGGATTTCAGATGCTCACCAGAATGCTTTACCTCATCATTTGCAGACTGAATCAAACAAAAAAACATGGCGGACATTTCTTATTATTTTTATTTTTAGTGAATAAAATCAATATTTTGAGTTAGTTTCTGCATAAAAATGCGTTTTGATTACATTTCTAGCGAGTTTCTTTCATAATATTCACTCAGTGAATGTACATAATCACTCGCTTGCCCGTTGTTGCGAAGTCTTTTCAGATCTCGCCAGAATAAAGGCTTATTTATGGTTCCGCGTTACACCAACGCAGACCCAACGCCGTAGGTTACGCGGAGACGCGCGCCATACGCCATAGGCTCTGCGTCGATTTAATGCAGAACCATAAATCAGCTCCCGATCCGGCGGCTCTTCTCATCCCGAAAACACCAGAGCAAATTTTTTAACAGGCGTTATTAGGATAAACTGAGCCCAGGTTGGGGATCTTAACGGTTACTTTTACGCCTGAAAAAATCTAAAAACTTAATAAAGTGGCATATTAACAGCGCTACAGCGGAAATGCTTTTATCTCTGGGCTTCCTGATATGGTGTGACGTATGTGCAAACGTAACTACGCAGTCGCTTACGTACCCGAACGTAAACCATGCAGTGACGTAGCAAGTGGTGTCCCAATCCCTAGGGAAGATTACAAGGGCCCTACGCCTGTGAATTCATTTTTAGGGCTAGTGGTAGAAAGTAGGGGGTGGGATTGGGATTGGCCCTTAGCCTCATTAATGTCCAATAAAAGTAGTTGTCAACAGAGTGAGATGCTCACAGAGACCACAGGGAAAAGGAGCAACCTGAATTACAATGTCGGCTCAAAATGTCCTGGAAAAGTCCTGGAAAGGTCCTGGAAAGGTCCTGTAAAATAATTTCAGGGAAAGCGGGACCCTGATAATGTACGAAACACGAGGGAGTTGCTAATAAAGCAGATCCAGGTTTTCCTTCGTAAACCGCAAGTCAAGAAAAGCATTGGCCACCTCAGACGTGGAATTAAACACCAAGAAGATACGTGGTCTGATGCTGTATCTTACAGAAATATCACTCTTTTACACTAGATATCAGGCCGACGTTGAGATATGAACCGGTTTTTAATCCGGCGTTCTTCAAGGACAAGCTGCTTTGACAGCGCAGACCTTTGAGATGATGGATGGCTGCAGGCGCCGTGCCGGCAGGTACGCCGGCGTTGTGTTGAAGGGAAGGTGAATATAAAATACACCTTTATTCACAACAGAGCAAAGTTAGCAGATGTTTAAGTAAAGGAACCAAACCTGTACCTGCTCAGGTCTGCAGGGGTCCGGCTGTAGCTCCTTCTCCTTCAACAACACCTTTGGGAACTAAGGCGAGACCAGTTTCTGGGGTTTTGGGAGACGAACCTTGTTCTGGCTCAGGGTTGTAACTGCTCAACTTTATATTTGGAAGTTTTTATTTTTTATTTGGTGACACTTCTGGACTGCAGAAGGACCAGTTTCGACACACTTTTGTTTTGGAAGGTAGATTAGGAATGTCTTGCTGAAAGATGCAAAACCTTCCTGGAAGAAATTGGGTGAAAACATTCATATACTGTACATTTCACAGTTTATTGAAGACGAATGAATCTCATCCATCCTTTGTTGTGGGCTTTGTTGCACAAGAACTGGTAAAACATCTCACTTTCAATCTTTCAATATGCTTTCTATGTTTGCTTGTGAATGAATGCAGCTCCGTGAGATCTTTAAGTCATCACGTTGTGTTTTTATTTACTTTTTCCGGTGGTGGAATTGGATTTAAATTAGTCGGTCAGATGCGTCGTGATGATTGGAACAAATGGAAACACGAGAACGGTATCTGGAGCTCATTTCTCAAACCCTGCTGCAGAAACTGAAAACAAAAAGGTCTTTAATCAGACATTTTTCCCTCCAGTGTTCCAGTTCACAGCGACTTGCATATTGCATGAGTTTTGTAGTTCTTTCAAAATCCTGCTCGGCTAAAAACAGAATATTTTTACACTTTTACAGTATGTGGTCACTTCTAAATAAAAACAGAGACATGCCTCGATGCCGAGTCGCTCTGAAGCTAAAACAAAGGAGCTACAGGACAGTAAATAGTCGCGCTTTTGGTCTCGGAGTTAAATATAAACGTCCCCGTCAGCCTTTGGCGCGTGACGAAGCGCATTTCAAGCCGCCGCTCCGTCCCTCCACCAGCTCAAAGAAACGCTGACTCATCCCTCGCCGTCTAAAGCCCTGACAAATGACTCGCACGCACGTCCACGTACCGGCACTTTAATCAGCCATCTTATGTTAATTAGCTCACACGATCTGCTATTTAGCTTGTCAGGAATTAAATTAGTTAACGGCTCCGAGAGCCTCCATCGTGATGAAAATATGTCACTCTTTTATGGTGGAGTGGACGGTTGCTAGGCAACCATCCACAAAAGTTAAGATGTTAGTTGTTATTGATCTGCTTCTTTAACCCTCGTGCTGTCTTCGGGTCAAGAGAGGAGGAAGGAAGGAAGGAAGGAAGGAAGGAAGGAAGGAAGGAAGGAAGGAAGGAAGGAAGGAAGGAAGGAAGGAAGGAAGAAAAGAAGAAAAGAAGGAAGGGAGAAGGAAGGGTGAAAAGAAAGAAGGGAGGATGAGAGAAAAGGAAGGAAGGAAGGAAGGAAGGAAGGAAGGAAGGAAGAAAACAAGGAAAGAAGGAAGGAAAGGAGAAAATAGGAAGGGAAGAAGGAATGAGAGAGCAGGAGGAAAGAAGGAAGGAAGGAAGGGAGAAAAGAAGGAAGGAAAAAGGGAGTAAAGAAGGAAGGAAGGAAGGGAGAAAGGAAGGAAGGAAGGAAGGAAGGAAGGAAGGAAGGAAGGAAGGAAGGAAGGAAGGAAGGAAGGAAGGAGAGAGCAGGAGGAAAGAAGGAAGGAAGGGAAAAAATAAGGAAGACAGGAAGGAAGGAAGGAAGGAAGGAAGGAAGGAAGGGAGAAAATAAGGAAGGAAGGAAGGAAGGAGAGAGCAGGAGGAAAGAAGGAAGGAAGGAAGGGAAAAAAGAAGGAAGACAGGAAGGGAGAAAATAAGGAAGGAAGGAAGGAAGGAAGGAAGGAAGGAAGGAAGGAAGGAAGAAAACAAGGAAAGAATGAAGGAAGGAAGGGAAAAAAGAAGGAAGAAAGGAAGGGAGAAAAGAAGGAAGGAAATAAGGGAGTAAAGAAGGAAGGAAGGAAGGAAGGAAGGAAGGAAGGAAGGAAGGAAGGAAGGAAGGAAGGAAGGAAGGAGAGAGCAGGAGGAAAAAAGGAAGGAAGGGAAAAAAGAAGGAAGACAGGAAGGGAGAAAATAAGGAAGGAAGGAAGGAAGGAAGGAAGGAAGGAAGGAAGGAAGGAAGGAAGGAAACAAGGAAAGAAGGAAGGAAAGGAGAAAATAGGAAGGGAAGAAGGAATGAGAGAGCAGGAGGAAAGAAGGAAGGAAGGAAGGGAGAAAAGAAGGAAGGAAAAAAGGGAGTAAAGAAGGAAGGAAGGAAGGAAGGAAGGAAGGAAGGAAGGAAGGAAGGAAGGAGAGAGCAGGAGGAAAAAAGGAAGGAAGGGAAAAAAGAAGGAAGACAGGAAGGGAGAAAGGAAGGAAGGAAGGAAGGAAGGAAGGAAGGAAGGAAGGAAGGAAGGAAGGAAGGAAGGAGAGAGCAGGAGGAAAGAAGGAAGGAAGGGAAAAAATAAGGAAGACAGGAAGGAAGGAAGGAAGGAAGGAAGGAAGGAAGGCAGGAAGGGAGAAAATAAGGAAGGAAGGAAGGAAGGAGAGAGCAGGAGGAAAGAAGGAAGGAAGGAAGGGAAAAAAGAAGGAAGACAGGAAGGGAGAAAATAAGGAAGGAAGGAAGGAAGGAAGGAAGGAAGGAAGGAAGGAAGGAAGGAAGGAAGGAAGGAAGGAAGGAAGGAAGGAAGGAAGGAAGGAAGGAAGGAAGGAAGAAAACAAGGAAAGAATGAAGGAAAGGAGAAAATAGGAATGGAAGAAGGAATGAGAGAGCAGGAGGAAAGAAGGAAGGAAGGGAAAAAGAAGGAAGAAAGGAAGGGAGAAAAGAAGGA
The DNA here is from genome assembly GCF_033807715.1 of Cololabis saira. Taxonomy (NCBI): domain Eukaryota; kingdom Metazoa; phylum Chordata; class Actinopteri; order Beloniformes; family Belonidae; genus Cololabis; species Cololabis saira. The sequence continues at coordinate 5,546,525 of NC_084609.1, forward strand.
AGGAAATAAGGGAGTAAAGAAGGAAGGAAGGAAGGAAGGGAGGAAGGAAGGAAGGAAGGAAGGAAGGAAGGAAGGAAGGAAGGAAGGAAGGAAGGAAGGAAGGAAGGAAGGAGAGAGCAGGAGGAAAAAAGGAAGGAAGGGAAAAAAGAAGGAAGACAGGAAGGAAGGAAGGAAGGAAGGAAGGAAGGAAGGAAGGAAGGAGAGAGCAGGAGGAAAGAAGGAAGGAAGGAGAGAGCAGGAGGAAAGAAGGAAGGAAGGGAAAAAAGAAGGAAGACAGGAAGGAAGGAAGGAAGGAAGGAAGGAAGGAAGGAAGGGAAAAAAGAAGGAAGACAGGAAGGGAGAAAATAAGGAAGGAAGGAAGGAAGGAAGGAAGGAAGGAAGGAAGGAAGGAAGGAAGGAAGGAAGGAAGGAGAGAGCAGGAGGAAAGAAGGATAGGAGAATTAGGTCATTTTAACCCAAAGACAGTACAAGGGTTAAACCGGGCGTTGTTACGGTTTACAGCCTTTTCCTTTGTGATAAGTCATAAAGTTGCTGAAATAAAGAAGAAGGATGCACCGGTCCAACCATATGACTTAAGAGAAACTTTAAACATTTAGGTTCAGAAAAAGCAAATAAGTGAGACGTTGAGAGGAAACGGTGGATGGGACGGTGACATCTCTCCTGGAAACTCGCAGCTCGTGTATGCAGCTGTGTTGTCCCGCCGCGACACATTTCTCTCTAATTTATGACTTTAATTAATAACACGGGGGAGTAATTAGTGAGGTCCTGCTGTTGTGGCAACTGGAACGGTGAAGCGGGACGAGGGGATGCAGCTGGAGCTACGCCGTCCCCGTGGGTGAAAACCACGATCAGAGACGTCGCCTCGGCAATAAAGCCGTTAAAACTGTTAAAATTACGTGATGGATTTCATAAGTAATTGGATTAAGTGGATTTTAGAAAAGGGATTCAAAACGATTTCCTACCCAGAAAACCTTTTTGTCACGTTCCATATTCTCAGCATCTGCTAGCTGCCCGTCTCATGTGGACGATATATTTTGTTTTATTTCATTTTTTTACAGTAAACTATTAAAAAACAAACCAAAACAAGAACATGACAAATTTTGTAGCAGACCGGGTTGACCGGAGTGCCCGGTGGCGAAGCGTAGCAGCTGGAAGTAGTTAAGCCTGATTTTTACCTCTGCATTGTAGCTACAGCGTCAGCTCAACAGCATCAAAAAAAACACTGATGTACATCATTTATGAGCTCAAACTCATATAAAATATATTTTATTTGGTCCGTTGCTTTGTCTGAGCTACATTCAGGAAGTAAAAGGAAACTCAGCACTGCGAGCTACGATGCTGCAGAAAATAACCCGACTTGGTTGGTGATACCGTTACAGAGCGACCCAAACGAAAAAGTAGAAGTATAAACGCCAGAGACGGCTTATATGTGTAACGCCTATGCAGAGGTATAAATAAGGCTTTGCCCCCGCCCAAAAGGTGCTAGCCGCCACAGCATCGAGCCCATTGGCTGCAGCCAGGTACTCCAGCGTGAGATTCTGCACCTCGGATCGGTCCAGCCGGACTAACCGGATCACGACACCACTAAAGCAGAGTCGCTAGGCGACCTGGAAACCACGTGGGGCTCGGCTGGAGTTCCTCAGGGCCTCGTTTCAGTTCCACCAGATTTCTTCTTGATGTAGTTGTTGTATTGTTCAACTCAATTCAATTCAATTTTATTTATATAGCGTCTAATACAACAGATGTTGTCTCTAGACGCTTTCCAGAGATCCAGAACATGAACATAAACATAAACCCCCGAGCAATTATTATATAAACAATGGCAGGTAAAAACTCCCCTGGTGGGAGAAAAACCTTAAGCCAAACAGTGGCAAGGAAAAACTCCCCTTTAGGAGGAAGAAACCTTGAGCAGGACCAGGCTCATAAGGGGGGACCCTCCTGCCGAGGGCCAGACTGGGGGTCGGGGACGTCAGCAGCACAGCAGGCAGGTGGAAGCAGCAACGGGATGACCAGAGGGGGTGGGGCGCAGGCAGGCGGAAGCAGCAACGGGATGATTGGGGGGGGGGGGGGGGGGCCTCAGCAGCACACAGCAGACATCCACGTAGGCAGGTGGAAGCAGCAACGGGATGACCGGGGATGGGGGGGGGGACCGGGACCGCAGGCCAGAACGCAGCTCCCGAAGCTCCGGCCTGCAAACATGCACAAAAGAGAAAAAAGGGGGGCCGGAACAAGAAACTACAGGCACGATGGACAAAAATGATAGCTATGAGATACTGATAATAAATAAAAATGGAAATGGAGAAGAGAGGAAGGGAAGAAAAGAGGAGAAAAGGAGAAGGGTGAGAGGCACCGCCCAGCGAATCATGTTGGTGCCCCCCTGCAGCATAGGCCTATAGCAGCATATCTACCACCAAGCTATATTTGAGACTAACTATTATAGTCTTGTTCTATAGCTGCAACTATGACTACTGACTCTAACACACTAGAGTTTACACTATTTCACCATGTCTTCAGATTGATATCTTATAGTTTTCTTTTTCCGACTTCTTACCTTCAGACCGACAGTTTCGGCGGGACTCCCGCCTTCCTCAGAGAGTGTCCCCTGGTGGGCACTTTGTTTATTATTTTTTCTGTGTTTTTTGTTGGGATGGGGTTTTTTATGTTCAAACCGTTGGGGATGATGCCTTCGTCTTTACAGCGGAGGTTGAATCTGAGGTGGTTTCTTTGGCGTGCTAGTTTCCTAAAGCCTGGGTTATGGTTCTGCATCAAATCGACGCCGTGCACACGCCATCACACGCCGTCACCGTGACGCCGTCGTGAACCTTCGGACTTCTCCGCCACTCCATTTCTCTGCGGTGCAGTACCTCCCGTGACCGCTAATTCGCAATCTTTTCCTAAAGGGTTTATCCAACTTTTTCCGGTCACAGTGAATCAAAGAGATAATGACAACTATTGTGCAAAAAAACAAAACCAAAAAAATCACACATACACGTAGAAAAGAGCGCTGAAAGTTCACGACTGCTTCCAACCGGAAACCGGAAATGCGTTGCTACCAAGCAAACCAATCACAGCCCTCTCCGTCTGCGTTTGGTCTGCGTCGCCTAGATGCGTAGTTACAATTTTTGGGAGGTGCACGTCAGTGAGGGCGTGTGGTCTGCGTCGACGTGTACCACCACACACAGGCACGGCGTCTTTTTGACGCAGAACCATAACTCAGCCTTAAGAGTGTCTTCGATGCGGCAAAAGTCTTTGACGCATTGGTCTCCATAGTTTATGCGTAATAGGTGTGATGTGTTCATCATGTCTTCAGATTGATATCTTATGGTTTTCTTTTTTTCACACAAATATCCGACTTCTTACCTTCTTACCTTCAGACTGACAGTTTTGGCGGGACTCCCTCCTTCCTCAGAGAGGAACCACATGACACTCTCTGAGGAAGGTGGGAGTCCCGCCGAAACTGTCAGTCTGAAGGTAAGAAGTCGGAAATTTGTCATAAGATATTCTTCTTGATGTGTTGAATCAAACATAATGAATGTAAGTTAAACATATTTAACATTGCTGCATGAAGTATTAAGTGCTCAGGTACTAAAACGATGAATCAATGTGGGGTTTTTTTTACATTTCCTCGTGTTTAGGACTCGTGTTTGGTTCCTTCAGCGCCCACACAGACTGAACAGTCTGACTCAGAGAGCTCATCGCCTCTACACCGGCGTATGCCCGGCATCCGTCTCGCCCGTGCAGCTGCAAATTAAATTTCATGCTTTGTGTCACCGGCGCAGTTTCCTTCACCTTTTTGCTCCGTAATTTCATGTTTGTTTTGTTTCTTTTATCCGTATCTGTCTGGGCCGCATTCAGCGGTCTGGACATCACGCTGCCTCAGCGAGAGAACGTGACCTTGGCTGGTTGCTGTTGTCATGGGAACAGAGGACACAGCAGACACAAAAGGCACAATATCCAAACGCTGCTTGAATTAAGAGTGCATAGGAACTGAGATCTTTTATTTTTCATATCTCTGCCGAGCCCCGTCTTGTATTTCTGTTGTCATCTTTCTATTGGCTGTAAGGATTTCCTCTCAGCCAATCAGAAGAGCCGTGTCGGTGTCGGAATCCTCCGGGGCTCGTTCCATTCAGCTATTAGTTTTTTGTTGCAGCTTATTCCTCTTTAAACACTCGCTCTGGGACATGAGCCGCCTCTTATTTGCTGGAAAATTGAAATACAGCACCGGGAATGAATGCAAGGCGCTTTAAGTGCTCGGAGTAACTTCTAATTAAAGTGATGCTGAGACACTTTGTTTCTCACCCGGAGGCCCCGTTTTATGCACAACAGCCGAGGCGGAGCGGCGTCACCGGACCCACACATGCTCGGCTGTATGATCGCACACGTCACTCACCGGCTCACGTCTTCCTGTTGGGGCGGATGGCGAACGAGGCGAGACGGAGAAGAGCTTCTCTCCTGCACGTCAGCCCGGCTCTCACAGCTTATCTCGGCATTGTGAAGGGTTTTACCGCCGAGGAGATTTAATATAAAAAAAGCACAACATTTTGAAGAAGTTGCAGCAGAGACTGTGTCGCCCAATTCAAACGTTTGGGCAGACGTGTCTCCTCGGTGACAACCGTCGGCGGTCTTCTGCGCTTCAAATGTCAGGACCCGGCCTCATGCTCTTCTTTGACACGTGTAATAAATGCTAATGTCACGGATTCGTACTTTTTAAAGGGCACAGCAACGACTGCACACTTAAAAAATCACATTATTCGTCATAGGGACTCCGGTCAAGTCCTGGTAAAAGGTCCTTTGTAGCTCTGAGGGAGTTTGCTCAAGTTGGAACATCATTGCTGAACAACATCCCCCGCCAAGGTCAAAGTCAAGGTCAAGTGTATCTCCAGGAGCAGTTTCCAGTTTTGTGGTTTGAAGATGAAGAAATGGAGACAGTGGTGCCAACTCCTCAGCAGGGAAAGTAATAAATGATTATAGTTCAATAGCCCTGGCTGGTACAGGATCAGCTTGCGGTGGCTTCGCGCAATTAATTAGTCCGCCTAGTCCACAAGTCACCAAAAGTCTCTTATAAGTTCTGAAAAAGTATCTAGATTTTTTGCTTTTTCTTTCACTACAGAGGTCTGAAAAGTTTCTTAATATAGCGAATAAAGTCGGTAAGTTGGCAACAGTGGCTGCAGTTCCTTGAATGGCCACTAGAGGGCGGCTCCAAGCGTGAGTTTACAGCAGGATCTTTACAGCAGGAAAAAAAAAACTTTGGTCTCCATAGCTGGATTTCAGAGCCATGACATCAGCTAAAATCACACATATCCATTTTTAGTGACTAAGCAACTTCGGGTAGCATCAGCATGGTTTTCAGCCCCGATGTTGTTGAAATGAAGATGGAAGGACCGGTTTGCATTAATGTCCAGTTCTTCGTACAGTTTATGATTTATTCTTTATTTGAGTTTTATAGCAGCACAGGATAATCACAGTACAAACAATCATGACATGTATACGCCTAACGTAGTGATTCCCAACCTGTGGGCTGCTGCCCCCTGGTGGTCCGCGGAGGTATTGCAAGTGGGCCGCCAAATCATTTCCAAAAAAGCATGATATTTTTTTGGGGGGGGGGGTATAATTATATAAAAATATACAGAATAATGTTTTAAATGTTAAAACTCAGTTATGTTTAAAATGATATTAAAAATGTTTAAATATTATTTTCATTATTTTGTTTTGTTTTCCTTCAAGTATTAGACATGAGACAAGCAAATGAGCGATAGGAACTTTTGTTGTTATCGGTCGTACCACTTTGCAGCGGAACTGCATTGCACTTGACTTATTTACGTTTGATGCTGATACCTGAAACTGGAGTATAAAGATGGATAGCTGGCTAGCAACAGGGAGAATTAAAAAGTTCGGAGGTGGGCCGCGAACATTTTTGAGACATTAAAGTGGGCCCTGAGTTGGAAAAGGTTGGGAACCACTGGCCTAGCGTATGGCCATATGTCATTTCTTATAGATTAGCTGCCAAATATAGCAAAAACACAGCTTAAAACAAAACAATCACAATAAAAACACAGAATGAACAATATGCTTCTCTTGTTATTAGACAGATTATGAACACAATGTAATGGATTGTAAAATAATAGTAATGATAATGATAAGCTACGCGCTTAAAAGTAACAGAAAAAAAAATATATAACTGTAATAGCGAAGAAAGACATTAACGTTCACAATTTTGGAAATTGCCATACCCAGTTAGTTATCAGTTTGGTTTTCTGTTAAGTCTGAGTTCTTGACATATTCAATAATGGGCTTCCATATACCTTCAAATACATGCTGTTTGGCTTTCAGAATATAAGTAATTCTTTCCAACGGTAGGTTTGATAGCATTTGTTTTAACCATTGACTGGTACTTGGTCGATGGGTTCTTTTCCATAATAGTGCAATACATTTTTTGGCATTTAACCACCTTAAATCTATAAGTGCTTTTTCATATTTACTGAAGTTATGTTTCTTTCTCGAGCATATTTAAAAAGAGTTTAGCATTTCTTGTCTGTACATGACTAAGAGTTTAACATCATTTATGTGTGAGGAGGATGTCCCTGATGACAAACGCTTATTATGAATCCTGAAGTGGAACATTAGCGACACCTGATCTCCAGGTGAGAGGAGCGAGGAATTACGAATAAACCTGATTTAGTCAAGCAGCCTGGAAGAGAATAACATCTCTCTTTTTTAGACGTGGGGACAGAACAGTGAGAGCTGATGGCTTCGTTGTCATCGGCTGTTTACAGCAAAAATCCACTTTAAAGAAAACTCCTGAATGCACAAGGGGAAAGACATCATCGGCAGTTGTGAGAACAAACTGTTCAGAAAACCTGTTTTTTTCACCGGTAGAAGATGGAGGATGGCATGTGTGTGGATGGAGATATTTAAGTGGACAAGTATCTGCTGTGTATGTTTCTGATGTTTTATAGGGATTTGTTGTCTCAAACTAAATCAGGATGCTGGGAATCTCAGAACGACATCGCTAACCCCGGGCAGCTGCACCAGCGATACAGCTTTAGTATCGACAGCATTTCTTTTGTTTTCTGATACACTTCAGTTCTGAATCGCATCATTGATCCAGATCTACTGCAGAATCAAACGCTCTAATGGGTGCAGCTTTACTGACTCGGTATTTCTCAGCACGTTTTACTTTTGCTGCCACGTGTAAAAAAAAAAAAGACAAAAAAAAGAAGGGGGGAGGTTTTTTTAGTCATTTCTATGAACTGGCCCACTTTTCCCTGGAGGCTCAGCTGCAGCGTAGCTCCAACATTATGCAGCTTTGCGGCTTCTGTTTCTGCTGACAGGCACTGCAAGAACCACACAATGAATATACATCTTTCTTTAATGCTTTCCTCTGTTCGGAGGGATATGAAGAGGTCATGACGCTCCTCGTGCTCAGCCTGAATAACGATGGTTTTTGCACCTACAGTACGCTCGGTCCTGTGTTCTGGTTACCGGCGGGTCATGTGTTCCCAGATAACAGAGATCTGGATTTACGCTGGCAGAGGTGTGAGATGGATGGGCTCCAGGACCTTAGCACCCCTTCGCTTTCTTTCCATCTCCCTCTCACACATCTGTCAGCTCGGGTGGGGGGGGTAATTGTCTCCCATCCTATTAGTCTCCATCATCTAAGAGGTCCCTTGAGCTCCCATAATCCCGTGCTGCACTCAGGCTGCAGCGTCGCACCCCTCGAGTGAAGGTGAGTGCTGGGAGACGGCGTCCACCAGGACGGAGCATCATGTTCATTCTCTTTTATGGCTGCAGAGCCTTAATAGCTGTCTTTGAGTCGTCTCTCCTCCACCGGCGAGGTTTGCTAACGAAGAGCGTCGTCCATCAGGCCGTGACGCATGTCCGTCCACATGGCTGCACATTTTGATTTTGGCTACCGCTCACACTCTCCATCTACGTAGATGGAGTTGCTCTTCCTGCCAAACTGTGAAGAAGGAAATGACAGACGTTTTAAAATGTGAGGTTAATGCAAAACATGCAGCCTCTCCATCTTCTCTTACTGTACAGAAAACCTAGAGACATCGACTGTCTTACGACGGTGTCCAGAGGAGACAAAAATGGCAAAGTAGCTCAGTTCAGAGCAGTTTTATAAAATCAGCTTCATTTGTTGGTGGATTTTAAAAAGGACAGAGGAACGAGTCTTGACATTCACTGGTATTGCTTTCATAATTTTAGTAGTGTGTATAGTCATTTTTTTAAAATGATGTTACCTCGGTAAATATTTGGCCGTTCAAGTATTACCGCTGTTGACGCGCTGCAAAAACAGCGCCTCCAGAAACGAGTCCGTTGTTCCTAAATCTAGTCAAATAAGTCAGGTTTCCACTGGCGGGAGTTACCACCACCTTGTGGCCACCTGCGTTACTTCTTCAGTCAGCAGTTCTGGTGTGGGGCTACACTGAAATGGAGATACTTCCTGCCTGGCGGGTTTACTCAGAACCCCCCGCTATACCGCCTATAGTCTCATGTAAAGTAAAAAATATCTCAACCAATGCGAATCCAATTCTTAAAACTAGCAGAATAGTCTAGCTACTGGAAAATAGTCAGACTTTATTAGAAATGTGTTTTTACAGTGCAGTCAAAGATCGTAAAAGATTGTACGTTTCCATTGGTTGTGAAATACGTTGACTCTTATGACAGTAGATCGTAGTAAGAGATATTCCGATACCAATATTTTTCAATTCGCTACCAATATTTTTCAATCCGATATCAATATTTTTCTTTCCGATACCAATATTTTTCAATTCGCTACCAATATTTTTCATTCCGATACCAATATTTTAAATTCTGGGTAGCAATATTTTTCATTTCGATACCAATATTTTTAATTTCAGTACCAATATTTTTCTTTCCGATGCCAATATTTTTCATTCCGATATCAATATTTTTAATTCCGATACCAATATTTTTCAATTCGCTACCAATATTTTTCATTCCAATACCAATATTTTTCAATTCACTACCAATATTTTTCAATCCGGTACCAATATTTTAAATTCCGGGTAGCAATATATTTCATTCCGATACCAATATTTTTCATTCCGGGTACCAATATTTTTAATTTCGGTACCAATATTTTTAATTTCTGTACCAATATTTTTTAATCCGATACCAATATTTTTCAATCCGATACCAATATTTTTCAATCCGATACCAATATTTTTCAATCCGATACCAATATTTTTCTTTCTGATACCAATATTTTAAATTCCGGGTGGCAATATTTTTCATTCCGGTACCAATATTTTTAATTTTGATACCAATATTTTTCACACTGATACCAATATTTTTCATTTTGGTAGCAATATTTTTAATTTCGGTACCAATATTTTTAATTTCTGTACCAATATTTTTAATTCCGATACCAATATTTTTCATTCTGATACCAATATTTTTCATTTGATTCCAAGTATCGTCCGAGACACAGTACTGTTCTAATGCCAGTGTGTTAGTTTTTATTTTTATTGGTCTAAATAACAAATTCAACAAGACCTTATGACTTATGACCATATCATATGTATTACATAAAGAGCGGCATCAGAAGACATGTGTGCCAGGAAGGACTGAAAAGCATCCCGTCCTCGCCAAGTACGAGCTACGAAGCCCAACCTCGGCGCACAGCTGACGTTGCCTGAGCTAAACTTAGCAGCCTTTGGCTCAAACAAGCAGCTCATTTGGCTTCTGATGTGATGAAGCATCGCTCATTGTTTTCTCTGAGCTTTATCAACCCAACTATCGTACCTTATGGACATCTGCCATTTAAAAACACCTCACAAGTTATAGTCTCTGCATGGACTCCACTTCACAAGTATATTTTAATTATTCTGCTTCACCATCTATCAAAGAGGAAGCCATCTCACACCTAACAGCTTGTTCCCACCGTCCTCTTTGAAGGGACCTCTGGGTGTCCCATGAGTGGGTGAAACTGTCAGGTTAGCATTCACCCACCCCCCCCCTTCCACTTAGAGTCCTTGTCCTTTGCAGCTCGCCGACGGCCTCGCAGAGGTGCGTCAACAAGGAAACGGGCAGAGGGGAGGCGGCGAGGACGGGGAGAACTGCTGACGAAGCAAACCGCTCTGCTGTCACCTCGATCGGTGTAATGAGAGACGGCCGTGACGAAGACGAGAGCGAGTGGGAGTGAAGGGGAAGGGGATGAAGGAGGTTCACTTTAGATCCAAGACTGCAGGACAGGGAAGAAGGGAAAGGTTTTTTTTTTTTATAAATAGATTCACTGACATTTATGGAAATATATTATTTTACTCAAATGTGACCGAGACCTTTAACTACCTAAACTATATGACCTTCTTTTTCTCTTTCACAAGTGTAATTCGTTATATCTTAAGAAATCTTGCACCCGTTTGCCTTGTTGAAGTTACTGCAGGACACTGTTAATACAAACGTAACACGATCCTTTTCAAATTAAGAGCCCCCAGCGTTTCGGTGGGTATACAGCCTTCATTTCTTTAAAGGGGACCTATTATGGCATCTAATACCTATTTTAAACAGGCTTTGAATGTCTTAAAAACAAGCTTTTGATTGTTTTTGCTAAATAAATGAGAAATTCAGCCTCTGAGCCATGTCTTTATCTTTCTATTCTCTAACCTCATTATCTATGCGGGATTCTGAGTGGGCGGGGCTATGATAATGAGGCTCTGTGCTGATTGGCTGCCTGAATGACGTGATACACCACTACGAAAAAATGGCGGAAGCTCCGGCCGGTGGAGTTAGTTGTGGGCGTGGTTTCACGCATCGGAGGCCAACCTATGTAAATCGCATTTTGGTTACGTAACGACGGGAGCAGAATCTTATTGGCTCGTAGATCCACATCACACTGGACGGCTCATCCGGGCGGCTGTACAGACTCTGCAGAATCTGGCTGCTTTCCTCCTTCTCTGAGTTGGCAGGCTGAGGGGAGACCACTTTATATTTGTTAAAGCAAGAAAAAACCTGTTTTCATAATAGGTCCCCTTTAAGAAATCTTGCACCCGTTTGCCTCGTTGAAGTTACTGCACGACACTGGTCATACAAATGTAACACGATCTGCATCCTTTTCAAATTAAGAGCCCCCAGCGTTTTGGTGGGTATACAGCCTTCATTTCTTTAAAATGCTTTTATTCGGAAATACATGCAGGAAGATGTTGGGGGAACGCTCATTAACTTCCAAAGTTCAAGTTAGCGCTTGAAATTGCAATAATGTTAAAAAACCGACAGCAGAAAGACACTTTATAAAGAAGAATATATCATGTTGGGATTCACAGCAACCGATTTGGACTCAGAGTTTATCAAATATATGCAGGGGGTCCAGGACCCCAGGAAAGGTTGAGAACCACTGCTTTAAACCACTAAACGCTGAGATGGAAGAGATTTTACTTGCTGTACAACCAGTGCCGTAGTTTTATCTGGTTTACTTGTTTATTCACATACTTGGAATGAGCAGAGGGGGTTAACCTCGTCTCTGTGGTTTTGTGCGTGCAGCTTTGTTTTGATGAGGCGTAACCCAGCCTGGCCTCGCTCAGCATTTCCCACTTTCATCTTCCCCGTCAAGAAACATTGGAGATAAAGATGCCTTAAGAAACCTTGACTAATAGGAAAGTAAATGAAGCTGAAAATAGCCCCGGTGACTCACGTGCCTTAAAAGTTGATGCAGTATCTCCTGACAGGATGTCACTGTGACCCTTTAGTAAGGATAGCATTAGTACGAGAAGTCAAACTCTTAATTACACTGCTGTTGCACAGGAGGGTGTTTCTTTTTCTTGGTAATCGTAAAACATGGCGTTAGTTTGCTTCTGCAGGAGCAGAAAGAAGTGGACCAAATCCTTGCAAACAGGTTTGCTTTTGAAGTGTCGCTTTTGTCTCTTTGCACTTTTATTGGCACAGAGTTGGGATGGAGATTGGCTTTTTGAAGCAACCGTTTAAGAAACTACAAATTTTCTTGCTTTGCCTTTGAGGTCAGGTCCGGTTTCCCGGTGACAGGAGGTTTCGCTACGATACTTAACTATGAGGTCTGGTTGCTTTCTATCGGCCAACATCGACACCCGTGAAACATGAAGATACAGACCGACTCACCCATTATTCTTACCAGTCCAGTGATGGGTTCACACCTCCACACACACACAATGCTAGCCGGGGCCGGGCTTGAAGGGGTTTTTGTGATAAAAATGCATCTCTTGGAAGCAATTTCATCAATGCAGGGAGGCTTCAGAGCATCCGAGGGTGTGGACGAGTCTGACAGCAGTGACAGAGTGTGACGAAAAAGCTCCGGAGAGACCGGCGTCCCTGGTCCGAAGCGTCCGGCCGTCCGTCCGTCCTGCCTCGGCTCCATTGTTAAAATAAACACTCTCATCCACTCTCCACTTGTGTGCCGAAAAGTTTGTCCTCTTCAGTGCGAGGTGATTGTTGAAACAGTTACGTAAAAATGAAAATAAACAAAGACATTAAACAGCAGCGGATGGAGCAGTAGCAGGTAAAAACAAAACAAAACTATTAAAAGCAGATATTTTGTTCCTTTTTTGGTCTAATGAAACAAAACCTTTGGTTTTTCTTGTGCCATGTTGCAAATAGGCAAAACCTCATCCATTCAATTTGATTTATATAGCGTCTATTACAACAGAAGTTGTCTCTAGGATCTTTCCAGAGACCCAGAACATAAACCCCAAGCAATTATTACAAAAACATAAACTACAGCAGGTAAAAACTCCCCTAGTGTGAGAAAAACCTTAAGCCAAACAGTGGCAAGAAAAACTCCCCCTTAAAGGAGCATGAGGCTCCTTTTAAGAAATTGAGACTCTCTAGCGCCACCCTTCACCACGACGGCCGTCGGGGGTACTGCAGCCAACAGTGAAGGGAGAACGGGGAGAACGTGCATGCAGCATCATGTGACGTCACATCCGCAGGACAACGCGGGAAATTCGGCCCCACAATTGCAGCACATTTTCCAGCACACAGCCTGTTCAAGGCAAAGGAAAGATACGCTAGAGGGCTCATTCTTTTTGGTTTGGAACGCTTCATCTGACATTATTACTAGAAAACTTAAAACGTATAAGAATTTTTTTCATAAATCCTGCCTCAATCCTGCCTCATGCTCCTTTAGGAGGGAAGAAACCTGGACCAGGACCTGGATCATAAGGGGGGATCCTCCTCATCATCGTTTTAAACCCGCACAGAGACCCTCTCTACAAGAATATACTGATTTGATTGGCTCCCTGTGACATTTGGGGCCAATTTAATGAGATGGCAGCTAGTTGCACCTGCAAAGCAAATTTTGCTGGCAGTGCGTCTAGATTTCTAGGCTGGTGTTTAGCCGACGCCCAGTTCGCACAAGCTTCCAGCTCTGAGCCGACTAACCCAGCACCGTCCACAACTGGCTATTGGTTGGGCTAATTATGCTGTATATAAAATTTGTTGTTATGCGATTTTACCTGATGTAGTACAAAAGATTTGGATGTTTTAATATGGTCGCCCCCATGTGGTCAGTCAGGGAACTGCAGGTTTCCTTGTTGGATTCAACTCAGGAGTTCAAATGTTTTTTTTCTTCCTTGTGGGAGTAATTCCTCAAGCAAGTTTCCAAAGAGTATTTTGGATCAATACTCTCGGTGAGAACAGTTGCTTGGAGAATGATAAGTTCTTTGTAATGTCTTTGAACAATAGTCAGACTTTATTTGTTTCCAAGCCTCCATAATTTATCATCTTTGGCCTTTTATGATGTGAAGCTCAATTTACCGCACTTACAGTCTTGTTGCTGAAAACAGACAAATTCATACACAAGTTTGCAGACGAGGAAACTGCCAGGATATATTCAAATATGTGAGATTGGGGGGAAGCTCTAAAAAGCCTGCCATTTCCCCCCCGACGAACCACATAATAGGCAATTAGTTTAGAAGATCTTCGGGGTGGGAGAACGGCTCAAACGTTTGTTCCTCTCACAGCAGCTGAATCTTTTCTCTGGGCGTTGTTGTTCCTGAACGCACTCTTATTATCTCTGCTCCTCCGCCATTTAAAACTCCGTCTTTGCCACCACATTTGAAGCCGCTTTGTGATTTTTGACGTGCAACAAAACCTAAGTAAGGAACAACAAAATGAACGTCGGGAAAGACGGGGCTAGTTTAAACCAGCCACTTCTTCCGGCTGATTGAATTCATTGATTAATTCATTAATAAAAATGCAGACGTGAGAAAGTTTGAACCAAAAGCACATTTACATTTTTGGTTAATTAGAGCAAATTGGCTTTTTCAAAGTGTTCACAGTGAGCAGATGGTCTTTTTCCGCTGTGTTTAGGCAAATTCAAGCAGTTTCATTGCAAATCCTGCATTCATGATATGCTCTAGGTCAGTGGTTCTCAACCTTTTTGGGGTCCTGGACCCCCTGCAAATTTATGATCAACTCTTAGGACAATTTGAGTGAAAAACTGAGCAGGCTTGCTCACTGATGATCGGTACCTGCTGCAGGTGTGCTGGTTTCATGGCTTGGTTTGACTGTACCCCCATCCCCACATAAAAAACACAGAGGCTGCTGAGGGTGCCAATCAGTTCCTGTAAATCCCAACATGATATATTCTTCTTTGTAAAGTCTCTTTTTGCCGTTTGTTTTCTTTCTCTTTTCCGGTGTCTCAGAGTCTGCTACGTTCGGAACAAGCCGTCATTTATTTAGTACGAGCCGTCGTCGTCTAATTCTTTGTTATTGCTGATTTGATTGGCTCCCCGTGACATTTGGGGCCAATTTATTGAAGTGAACGGATGGCAGCTAGCTGCACCTGCAAAGAAAATTTTGCTGGCAGTGCGTCTAGATTTCTAGGCTGGTGTTTAGCCGACGCCCAGTTCGCACAAGCTTCCAGCTCTGAGCCGACCAACCCAGCACCGTCCACAACTGCGCCATTATCCAATTAAAAGTCCTCTAATTATACTGTATATAGAATTTGTTTTTATATACGATTTTACCTAATGTAATACAAAAGATTTGGATGTTTTAATATGCTGGTCGCCCCCATGTGGTCAGTCAGGGAACTGCAGGTTTTCCAACTTCATTGTTGGATCAACTGTCAAATGTTTTTTTTTCTTCCTTGTGGGAGTAATTCCTCAAGCAAGTTTCCAAATAGAGTATTTTGGATCAATAACCTCGGTGAGAACAGTTGCTTGGAGAATGATACGTTATTTTTAATGTCTTGTTTCTTTTTTTTTTTACATTATTGCAATTTCGAGCGCTAACTTGAATTTTGCAAGTTGATGTGCGTTATCCCAACAGCTTCCAGCAAATATTTCACAATAAAAGCATTTAAAAGAACTGAAGGGTGTATATCCCCACTGAAATGCTGGGGGGCTCATAATTTGAAAAAGATTAAGATGGTGTTAAGTTTGTATCAACAGTAACATGCAGTAACTTCGACGATGCAAATGGGTGGAAGATTTCTAATTAAAATAGAACAAATTACACTTGTAAAGAGAAAAAGAAGGTCATATAGTTTAGGGAGATAAAGGTCTCGGTCACATTTGAGTAAAATGATAATCTATTTCTATAAATGTCAGAGGATCCGGGGGCCCCAGGTTGAGTCACTGCTGTAGGTAACGTAATCTGGACTACGTCCAACATCCATCCATCCATTATCTACACCCTACTTCCTATTCAGGGTAACGGGGATCTCAAGGGACTAACATTTCGTTAGACCCTGGAAAAGCCCTCACCAGCTCGGGGGAGAACATCCGTTGTACCGCTAACAATGTACACAATGGCATGAGCAACTGTGGGATGTGCTGCAGCACAACCGCCTCGGGAGAAGTTACATTTTCATATTTTGCAAGCCATTAGATGCAAATGTTTTCAACATCACTGATCCTTTGATGTTTTTAGTGAAAATCTGCAAATGAAAAAGGAGGTGGAATGAGTCATAACCTTCCCACTGATGTTCAAGTCTCCCTGGAGGCGACTGTTATTAGAGCCCGAGCACTGACAGTGCCAAGGCCCTATTGTATCTGAAGGAATTTTTTTTTTCCTTCTTCCGACGAAATGAGGGCCTTTTTTCCCCCTAAACGTGCCCCAAAAGTCACCAAATTTTGCACGCAAGCCAGGCCTGGCGAAAAATTTTATATTTAATGGTTTGCATTAATGGGCGTGGCCTAATGGCTCAACAGCGCCCCCTAGAAAACTTTGTGCCTCAAGCCCCACAATACGGTTTGACGTACATGCTCGAAAATCGGTACACACCTGTATCATGTCACAACTTAAAGAAAAGTCTCTTGGCGCCATGGCCGAAACCGAACAGGAAGTCGGCCATAATGAATTAATCTGGAAATTTCCCCTCTGGGGGACTATTAAAGGATTTCTTATCTTATCTTAATTTTGGCGCAATTTATGCCATTTCTTCGGCCGTTAATACGGCCCGAACCTTAACGTGCACCCAGGTGTGTTATGCATCAAAATGTACATCTCGATCCTGCGACGATGGGCATTAATTTTCTCAGTCAAAAGCGTTACCGTGGCAACGATAGATGCCAAAAAGCGCGCCCCCCCCTTCAACTGATCCCTATCTGATAGTTCCTACTTTCTGCCATAACTTTTGAATGGTTTGACATAGAGAGTTGTGGGTGGTGTCATCGGACTCGGTTTTGAGTCTTTGAACATAATTGCTGCAAATTAGCTCCGCCCCTTCATCTGATTGGTCCATATTTGATAGTTCCTACTTTCTGCCATAACTTTTGAATGGTTTGATATAGAGAGTCATGGCTGGTGTCATCCGCTAAATGTCCAGGCCTGAAAACATCTACATGCATCTACACGCCACGTGCACAAGGGTGCGAGGGCCCGTTCATCGCTGCTTGCAGCTTTAACTACTTCGTTGTTTTTATGTCCAAATATCAGTTAGGCAAACCGGCATCAATGAAACTTTGGTTCAAGTAAACGATTTATCTGAAATCTGATCAAAACGTATCCACCCCGGCTCCTCCTCCCCGTTGCCGTTTTTCGGGACCGCCACGTCTGTCAAGACTGATTTCTTCTGGAGCCCTTCAACCATCACGATGTCCAGTTGGTTAGCCACCGCCAGTTCGGCCGGTCTGGATCCGGAGGTCTCGCGGGACCTTTTCCTTCTCGGCATGAGACCCTCTCAGGAAGTTGAGCGGGTCTCAATCTCCCCGCTGGTGAATTGCAGCACAACAAAAAAAAAAAGAGGGTTATGAGCTTAGAAAGATCAAGAAGAAAATTGAACTGCTTTATCTTTTTTTTCTTTTGGGGTGAATTTGGGTTTTTGTGGATTTAGCGAACTGAAAAGCAAACCGCTGCAGGTAATCTACCAATTTCCAGGGTAAAACTTTAATTAAGCTTAAGAACCCTCCCCCCCCCCTCCAGTATTTAACGTCTAACATCTGATGCATGCAACACTGAGTGATGGAGCGTCTGTCCTTCAGGTCCTTGAGGTCCCGCTTACGAGTCCTGGGCGGTGCTCTGTATCCGTCTGCACCACTGCGGTGTCAACCGCGTATTTACAGTCCTTTTTTCTTTTCTTCGGTCACTCTGTCCCCTCATTTTACCAACACCCTAGGGCTACAGCTTTCGAAGAGATTCAGTTTATATTAATGCATTAATATATATACACTATTTCAGGAGTCCAACCTTTCTTTTCATACACTGCGCTCTGCTGCCGCTGGACGGATGCACCATTGATATTGTAGGAAAATAGAAAAGCACCTATGGCTTCTTTTATTATACATCTTTGACTCTTTCTTGCTAAATAGATATTTATGAGTTAGGTCCTCCCGCCCCACTGAGCACAGCATCGATCGGTCCCCTTCATAATCAATCCATCACTTGGAGATTGATCACATGAAGTGATCGGAAAGCACGGATAGGGTGACCCCGACCATGTATCACTGTCCATTGAAGGGGCATTACATAGGGCAGGTCTGGTTTTGCACTTTTTTATATTTCTTTTATCTGGAAGAAAAAAAAAAAAAAAGGATAATTCCTCCAGTATTTGGACAAGTGAAGGATTTGCGCACCATAAACTGTAATTGAACATTTCATCCCAGCTGCCCTTCCCGCTCAGCACGCCGTTAGCCTCACAAGAAGTGCTGACACGTGGGCTTTTTTACTGCAGGGAAAGAGATACTCCTCACCATGTGACTCATGTACCGCCTGTCTCATGATTTAAACATGTCATGGCTATATTTGTTAACCACCCTACGCTGGAGCTTCCATCGACATGGCCAAGAAAGTGCAGCTTTTCATTTGGAAATTATGCAAGAGCCGGTGCCACGCTGGGCTTGACATTGTCTGCCTTGGAACAAGAGGGTGGCTATTATGGGGGCTTGTGGGAGGAAGGCTGTGTAGCTGATGTATGTGCCAGTGTGACCTTGGTCATTTGAATAATTATGTGAAAAACCACTTCAGATTTGTATTATTTATTTAATGAAGGAAGGTCCAGATGATGTATTTGATTCAGACCGATTGTGTATTGTTTAATTCAATTTTATAAATCTATCTGAGGCCACGTTTACACATAGCCGGGTATTTACAAAAACTGATATTTCCCCCTCTACGTTTTGAAAAATACCATCATTTACACGAACCCGCATAAATAGCTGTTAAGGTGCTATGAGCAGCCAAAGCTACAGGGGGCAGTGTAACGAGAAGATAAAGTCATGCTAGCCAATCGGAATCCTGGAAAAAATGACACGAGTAACTTCCAGTTACTTCCAAGATGAACAAGAGTCTTTCTTTTGGAGTGACAGAGAAGTGGAGTTACTATTAAGTGTGACTTTAGAATATATAAAACAGGTAAAATACATGAAAATATTGACGGTGGCCAAACAAATTGTAAACACGGCGCACACATGACGCTGGTGACGTTTCTGATGCATAATGTGACGTTCTGAAGCCGAAATGTCCGTTTCTCTCTGTTTACAAGCAAACGTGAAGACAGAGTTTTTGCAAATCTCCACTTTGGCCGGAGTTTTCAGAACTGATCGTTTTTGGTGACTTTGAGCTTCGTTTTCGTGTAAATGAACGGCCAAAACACATGAAAACACCACCGTTTTTGCTATGTGTAAACCAGGCTTGATAGAGGACGTGTATTTTTCAGGTCTGCAGTTTATACTATCATGTTACATGTAGGGCCCCCCTTCACCCCCACCCCAGACCCTTCCAGACCAACCACCGCCAGCTGCTTCAGGACGACTACGGTTACTCTGGTCAGCCCGGATGGCTGCGTTAGCTCAAACAGAGAAGTTTTTCCTTTCAGACATTGTTTTGGTAGCGACATCATCGCAGTGAATGTCGATTAACGCTAGTTAGCATCAGCAAAGCTAAATAGCTACCTCGTGACTGTTTGTTTATTGAAGTTTGGATGAATAGACCGACCTCCTGCCAACATGGCGGAGGATGTTAGCTACATAAGCTATGTTTGTGGTCAGTTTATTTATTGTTGAGTAATTTTTTTTAAATTTGCATTACATTAGATTATTGATCAATACGAGATCAATTCGTGAACATCAGTCGCATCAGATTCCTCGTCAGGCTATGAGCAGTTCTGGTTCCACGACATCGACCGATGTTTTTCATATTTACGTTTTACATTAGGCTACTAAGTAAAAAAAAAAAAAAAACTAAACACCTTTTCATACCTAAATTACTCCTGAACAATTGCAGTTTAATGATTTTTTTTTTTTTTTTGCGCCGTCCAAGATGGTGAATATTGATACTAAGTGTGTTTTAAACCAATTTCAAACCAACTAGAGTCACATGACTGTAATCTGTGTTGTTTAGTAGAACTGGTAAAAAAACAAAAAACATTTTATGGGTTCTGGAGCTTTGAAACTTCATTTTTTACAAAACATTCAACAATTGATATGTCTAAGACCGAGAGGAGAGCAAGTCTTAACATACACAAAGAAGCATGTGTCACAGGGTGGTGGATGTAGGACCCAAATGCAGGAGACCAAGGAGGCAGGAGTTCCAAAGAAGGGGATTTATTATTAAAAAAAACAAACCAAAAGCACTGCAGAGCAGAGTTAACAAAAGAAAACCACAAGCTTACAAAAAACCTGACTGGACAGAAGGAGGGTCGAAACAGAACGGACCAGGAGGGAACAAGGGGAAAGACAAGACCAGATATACACAGAAGGCTTGACGAGACACAGGTGCAAACAATCAGGGCAGATGGGAACAAGGGAAGTCAAGAGGAAACTGAAACACAAGGACACGGGTTTCAAAATAAAACAGGGAGTAAATACCAAACTGTGACAAAATTTATTGTAACCAGAAAATACCGGAAAAAAAATGATTTCCACATTGGTGCAATAAAACTGCAAGCACCAAAACGTAATGCCGGATGCCCTCCTAAATAGCAAATATCTGAATATTCAAGTATGTTTCATAAGAATTGACTGAGTTTTGCTGCGCTGAAAGACAGCACGGCGGGTTTGTCTTTGTTTTAGGTCCTAAAAGTAACTCTGAAGTGTTGCAACCATCAATTCCTACCTCAGATGTCATCATCGGCTCAAAAGA
Organism: Cololabis saira; assembly: GCF_033807715.1. Classification (NCBI taxonomy): domain Eukaryota; kingdom Metazoa; phylum Chordata; class Actinopteri; order Beloniformes; family Belonidae; genus Cololabis; species Cololabis saira. Next base: position 5,567,048 of record NC_084609.1, read on the forward strand.
AAATACAGTATATTATATTTCAGTGTAACTCACTACATCATGAGCTGAAGTCATTGATAAAATTAATAATTTGTTTGTGAGGACGCCACAAATGTTTTCCATTTTTGGCAGAACTGCTTTTTCATTCGTCCCGAACACAGACGCCAGTCTCTGTTTGATGTTAATTGTTGTGTTACCATCAAACTTTCTTACTTATTATATGGTATTTATGTTCACTTGGTAGGTAGCAAGACTTAAGCCACTGAATCGGGGTGAGAAGGAGGAGGATAAGTTATGTAATGTTTCAGCAAAGTAAAAATGCCTATGCTTAACCAGATGACTGGAGAGGAACTGGGTCTTTTTTATGCTAATTTGCTAAAGATGACATTGTCCGCTGTAATAGTGTTTTCTTTATCGCGGATGAGAGCTTTTTAAATGAAGTGGAAAGAAAATTACTTGCAGTCTGCAGAGGACTGGTGACGGCGCAAAACCGGGGTGTTTTTTTCAGAGCGAAGACTAATCTGTGTTGAATCAATGCTTTCATTGTGGCTTCTTTTGGTGAGCTGTGAGACTTGAGAAGAAATTTTCTTTTGCTTTGAGTGTGCATCACACAGTTAATGTAATGAGGTAAAAGCAGAATCTTTGCCCAGGGAGAAATTTTGAAGCCCTCTTTGTCTCTCTTCGCAGGCATATTGGCAGGAAGTGATGCCAACCTACTAGGTGTGTAACAATATATCGTGCCGCGAAATTTCGCGATACAAAAACGTCACAATACGTGTCATGGAGGTGACAAACTGTAGTGCGATATTGGGTTATTAATATTAATATATTGTGTTTACTAGTAACGCGCATCCGACCGCGCCTCAAACCGCGGACCAAAATCTTACTACGCTCAGAAGAAATTAATACCGTTTTGCGGTCCCGATCACGGGACTCTTTTGCTGGGTTTTGAGCTCTGAACTTTTACTTCTAAGGTGAGCATGAATCAATCTTTTTTATGATGTAAAGATTGTGTCGTCCCCAAAGGTGGGAGGGATGAATCGATAACAGGGTTCACCTTACGGCCTCAGGCTGGAACATGTGAAGCTCTCAGCTCGGGCAGAAGATAAATAACAGTCATGTTGCATTTTGAGTTTGGGACTTTTCATAGTTTACTTATTTACTTTTATTTATTTAATTTTAGTTGTTAAATTTCTGGAAAAGAACAAAATGAAAAGTCATACAGTACATGAGAGAAACTATTCAGTTGTGGCAAAATATTTGTACTTGTTTGAAACTGAAGATCATAATGCAAACCTGACATTTACTTTTAGTTCAGTTTGTGGAAAATGGTTGGCCTGGCTTTCTCTTTAAAACTTAAACAGTTATAAAGCATTACAAACTGTAACAATAGGGCAAACGCACAGCATTGTTTTGTATTTTGTGTCTTTCAAATAAAAGACCATTTTTTCCAGTCATATGTTCCTCATTCAAGGTTGTTAAAAAAATACTGCTATAATATCGTATCGTTATCGTGACCTCAATATCGTGTATCGTACCGTATCGTGAGATTAGTGTATCGTTACACTCCTACAATCTACCCAGAATATTGGCATCAAACAATTGGCCTATGACCTGGAACATGTTCACCTTGGTTCAGTCACCGCTAGTTAGCGTTAGCCGGTAGTGATATTTGATACCACCGATTTCCTTTCCGATCCGATATTGAGTAAAATTCAGGCTGGTATCGGCGATACCAATTCGATACTGATACATTGTGCAAATACACCTAATGTGCCTGGTAAATCTAAAAAAATTGGTTTATTTTAGATAGCTTAAGAATACAAGACATCGGAGATACTTATTTAGCAATTTATTTTACAGTCAGAAGTATACTGAAGCTGTTACAACAACAGAAAAATCAGTGTTTGAAAAAGGTGTTATCATCATTAAAAAATATCCTAAGTAAAATAATAAAACCATTAAAATAAATAAGAGAATAATAAACAAAAATAGGAACTATTATAAAAACTTAAATGAAAAAAAGTAGTTCTTGTCAGCAGCGTGTCATTTAGACAAAATCTGAATAGTTTATTAACTTTCCACAGAATTCCTGTTAATGATATACATTACTACAAATGACTGAAGTATCAAAAGTATCGATATTTAAGTTTGAGAATCGATTTTAGAGCATACAGATCTGGTAACGAAAGTATCGATATTTCAGTATCGATCTGCACATCACTATTGGCTGGCTAGTCGTAGGTTAGTCGTCCAATCAGCCAGTTTGGAAGTGTCCTGAAATGGTCCAATAGTACAGCAGGGAGAGGGAAACATTTAAAACATGTAGGGCAGTGGCCCTCAAGGACTGGATCTGGGGACCCCTTACATAGGTCAGTTACCAGATCATAACTATGTATATGTTTGTAGTTTTATAGGATTTTACCTGATGAAGTGTTTATTTCTGCTGCTGCAGTTGGACATTTTAACTCGAGGGTCAGTGGAGATTGACTCACTCTTAGAGCCAGCCTCTAGTGGCCAGTCAAAGAACTGCAGTTTGCCTCACTTCCCTGGATTGTATCAGAACACCAGGCACGATGTCAACTCTTGGTTGACTTTTGACCTGAATGGTTTTTCTTCTGGCGCTTTAGTTTCCTCCTTCAGCCAAAAAACCCATCCATTTTTGTTGACTGGTGATTGTAAATCGTCCATAATTATCATTCTGGCTTGCCCCTGTGTTGCCCCGTGATGTCCAAGTTGACAGATACGGTGACCTCCAGCGCCTCCGTGGCCCTGAACAGATAAAGAAACACAAAATGGATAGATGGATTTATGAGAAAAGGAAATAAAATCATATTTCTGCAGGACCGTCTGCTCCTCGGTCTCCCCTCCTGTTCCGCCCAATGAACTGATTAAACCTCAGTGAGAGATACGAGAAAACACATAAGAGCGGAGAGTAGACGAGAGAAGGCGAAACAGATTCCTACTTATTAATAAAAAACACGACTTTGGTTGCAGATGTTTCCAACTACAGATATCTGCAGTATCCACCGTTCTTTCATCGTGGGTTATACGGTACCAGCACTACTTTCTCCAGCAGCTTCTTCAGGGATCTCGTTTGCCTCGACTTCTGCTGAGGTGGGGTTTCTTACGTATTGACCTCCTCAGCAGCCTCGGGGCTGCAGTCCACCAGAGGACGGACCTTTTGAACCTCTCCGGTCACACCGTCCAATATCTTATTGCTGCTGCCGCACACCTCCAATGGTGATGATGCAGGAGAAAGCAATGAAGGTTAATGAAAGTCAGAGTGGCCTGGGGTGAATTCGTTGACACTGGAAATATAATCAGGGTCCCTCCTGTGAGAAGATGGTGGGGGGGGGGGGTGTTCCTGTTTAATGTGATCGCTGCAGCAACGGCTCGGTGGCCGTACATAATCCCTGTTTGCCTCCGTCCACGCTACGCAGTTTGTCCAAATAAAGTTGTGCACTCTGGTAGTTGAGTAAATATTGGAAAAAGTCATTAACCCTGGCATTAACATCTGTTTCTACATGCAAAAGTGAACAAATTTGTTGGTATCTTTACAGCTCATTGACACAAAGCTTCATTCCCTCTGAAAGGAATGCAACCCCGGGTTGATCAGGGGGACGCTGCAGGAGGTAGACGAAGAGGAAGGCATTCGCTTTAAGTTACAAGGTTGCGGTCTATCGCCGCCTGATCACAAGCATCGGTCACCTCTTGTGCCGCGGCGACGGGTTTGAACCTTTTAAAATGCTTTTACAGGGGATAGAGTCCTTTCAACTGGTTTGAAACCTGAGATTTGCGCGAGATGAATGGACCACGACACTCGCTGGCAGATGCACAAGCTTCCCGGTTGGCAGATGTTGAAGGAAAAGTGGAAATATGGACGGAAGGAGATTGATTAGTGAAAGTTAACCACAGTTGTCTTAAGGAACCCTGGGCAGGATCTCGCAAGTACGGGCCGTGGATAGTTAGGCTGTTTGGTAAACGAGGTACTGTTGACCAATTTCTTGGCTGGTTAGAAACCCAGTTTTTCTCATCATTGCTTAAACATATATAGGAGGGGGTGGGGGGGGCATCCTTTGGAGCCTGCAGTCTTTGGAATCTGCAAGAGAGAAAACAAACAAACAAACAGAAACGGGAACAGGCAGAGACACAAACAACAACCATTCCAGGTCTCTAAAACTAAATCAGGACTATGCTACTGCGATTATCTGTCCCCAAAAGGAGGAATTTCAAAAAAGGGCCAAGTTCCCTGAACTCCTTGGTAGCAGCTTGTTGCTTAGCAACTGAAAATGTGTTTGTGCCACTGACTAGTCTTTGAAGCCAGAAACACATGTCTCATTTTTAAGTACGCAGGAGTGATTTACCTTTACAAGTTAGTTCATCCGTGATGCTTTTTGCCAGCTTTTGTCGTATATTCCTAATTTCTTGGGCACAGCGATAGCCAAGCTGATGCTTTCATGTTTTCCTGAGCCGGTGATACTTCGCGTCAGAAGAATGTGAAATACACCCGTCATATTTCTGCCGCCCTTTAATCCCTTTTTACTCCACAACAGGAATAATGGATGTCGGTAAAGAGAATCCCGCGACTTCTTTCATGTTCATTCGCTGGGACTCGAAACTGGAGCACAGCTGCTTCCCGGCCCACTCGAGAGGCTTTTTACCGGGGAGCCGAGAGACGCCACAAAGACCCGCAGAGCTCTCCTGATGCGGGGAGTGATGTCTTTGTTAGTTCATTATTTTATCCCCTTTGTTGGCAGCATTACAGTACTTTAATGGCAAACACTTCCAGCAGCAGAGGAAAGATGACAGGGGGAGCCGTTTCCTGACCCCACGCTTCTGGAGCGGCGCATTTACTCGCCACATCACTGTTTACTCGTGATTTCAGCATTCTGAAGAAGTCTTCAACCTTTAATAGTTCCAAGACAAAACTGCATTTTTAAGTTAAATGAACCAATTTGTTGTCAGAATGAGCTTCTTTTTTTTTTTTTAATCCGCTTATTTCTCTCACATTTGCTCTCGTGTGACGGGGAGCCGTGACTAAAATACTTAACTTTTACTTAAATTAGGCAAACTTCCATCCATATTGGCAACCAATATCAATCACTTACTTCAATATAACCTTCTCATTTCCAGATCTGAGTTAGTGTTTTCCACCAGGTTAGTTTAACCAGAGCTGGTAAGGTAAGGTAACTTTATTGATATCCCAAGGTAGATTTGTTTGCAGGTAAAAAGCAGAAACTTACAACAACACCATACAGTACAGTAGGGGTGGGACAACACAGGTAACTCACCATTCAATACTGTGGCGATATGTGGCCCACGATAACGATAATATCACGATACACGATATCTACGATATTCGATATATTGTAAGAAATTTCATCAACGATATATCACGATAATCACGACATATATCACGACTAAAAAATAAAAAATACCCACTCAGTCCATAGTAGCCAGTTTGATGTTATAAATAAGCAACCAAAATATTAACCATAAGCTCCTTTATTAATGAAACATCTGTGCATTATATCAGCAAAAACAAAACAATCACATGAAATTATAGGAGGCTTAGAAGTTCATCTGAAATGCAAAGTCCTCACTTATTCAAATGAAAAAAATGTCAGGCCAATCCTAGAAGCCTATCAACAAGTCCTCTGTACAACGGAGGTTAATAATGTGACAAACAGTAACACTGTGCAACACTGGCAAAACATCTGAAGTAAAAAAACATCTCCAACAGAGATTAACATGTACAAACACTTTGCATCGTTAACCAACTAAAAAAAGGCTACCAAGCATCTTAAACTTGATAATGCGATATGCATTCTCTGCACACATTACAAATAAAAACTGCACCTTGTGTGAACGCATTCCTGGCATGTCTGTCTGCCTGTCTGTCTGCATGAGTCTCAAGGCTGCTCGTCAGCCAGCGGTGTGCAGCGGGCCAACAAAATTACGCACAGCTCAGCGCAGTTGGCACTCTCTCAAAAACAATTTAAATAAAAAGAAAACAGCTCGAGCTCGGAACTGAAGTACAGTAGTGCAAACTAATGTGTGCCATATTGTCCAATGTCCATCACTCATTTACAAAAAAATAAAAAATAAAAATAGATTTACCTGACATGACATTCAATGCGAGAAGTTGCATTTGCGAGACATTGCCAGCTTGTTGAAAACCGGACGGTGGGAGGTCAAAGCAAGCTGCATGCAGTGATTGAGATGATCATCCGTCAGTTAAAAAAAATTACAAATTAAAATTAATAACACACACCGTCATCCGTCCGATCATCAGTTAATCGGGTCGCGGTGGGGCTGATCTCCGCAATTTGAAGCCTTGTATAATAATTGTAAAAATCTGGGTTATTTTCTTGGAGGGTCTCGTCAAACATGTAGTGAGGGTTCTCCACCGCATCGGCCCTTCTCTCTGCGCTCTCTCCCCGATCTCCTGCGCTGTGCGTCCCGTCACCGTCTCCATCACCAAGCGGCTTTTCGAAATCCAACTCAGACTGGATCATTTCTCGTGTCCTCTGCTTTTTCCCCACATCTCAGTAATGATCTGACATGTTTGCTGCATTTAACACTGCTCCCTCACTCCAGCTGTTCGCTGTTTGATTGCTTCATCACACGCCGTTATTAACTGTTCGGTTTTTTCCCCACTTATTCCACCGAACACCGAAAGTGTTTTTTTTGCTATTTTCGGCCGAACATTTGATGCATCACTATTATTTAAAAAGAAAAAAAAAAATATATATATTTTTTTTTTTTTTCAACAAACAACCCCTTTTTTGAAATATGACCAGGGGCCACATAAAAGCTCCTGGCGGGGCGCATGTGGCCCGCGGGCCGGTGTAAATGATGGTATTTTTCAAAACATAGAGGGGGAAATATCCATTTTTGTAAATACCCAGCTATGTGTAAACGTGGCCTTAAACTGATCCGTCCACTGAAGGGCTGGCATCCTCAGCGGTCGACCAGCTGACGGATGACGCACACCGCCGGCCCGTTAGCAGTCGGGCCGCGCGGCGCAGGAGGAGTTGGGCAGATACTGTAATTGTGTTCTGGATAGAAACGGCGAGGCTTCAGCGCGCTGATCCATCTTCGGCGCTGACGTATGGAGAGCTGAGAGCGAGGCGGCTCCCAGGGCTCATCTCCGCCTCGTCAGTCATGCTGACGCCCGGAACTGCTGCGTCTCCTTACCTGGCGGAGGACACGGCGGCGGGGAGACGGGGAGGCGGGGTGGCGGGGAGGCGGGGATTTGTGTGTTTCTGTGTGGCTCCGGAGAGACGGGAAGAAGGAACCTTGAATAAACGGGATGAGAGGGATGAGTGACAGACTTGGAGGTCGGAAGAAAGTGGAAGTTACTGGTGAAGCTGTTGACAGCTTGAGCTGATCCACACACGCTGTGCATGAATATATATATATATATATATATATATATATATATATATATATATATATATATATATATATATATATATTTTTTTTTTTTTATATGTTTATGTGCAAAAATCAGTTTGCTCTCCTTTAATCCGATAATCTGAGTGGGTCACAAACTCAGATGAACAGCAACGTGAGTGTTTTTTTAACTGCTGTTGTTTATTTAGGCAAGGCAAGTTTATTTATATAGCACAATTCAACAAAAGGTAATTCAAAGTGCTTTACATCAACATTAAAAGCTGCAAGACACAATTAAACAGTAAATAACAAATAAAATGATAAGAAAAGAGGTAAAATAATAAAAAGTTGTTAAAGGTAAGTAAGGGCAGTAGAGTACAGCAGGTACACATCTCATTTTTAAAATCAGAAATCAGAAAAAAGCTTTATTGCCAAGTCAGACATAAATCAGACGAGAGAACTTGACTCCGGTTCACACCGATGGCACCATTTATATGGACGCCATTTCTTGGAGGAAGGATGACACTGGGATGGAGGAGGAGGGAAAAAAAAGGAACCTTCACACTGTGTATTAAATACCCAGTGTCAAGGTGCAAAAAAACACCTCGGCACAGAAAAGCAACATACACACAACAAAACAACATCCTAACTTGCATGGGTATGGGTGGTGGGCAAGTCGGGAGGGGGGATCCCGGCACAGGTCATCCAAGTGAGGGCCGCGACCTTCGTGGCGCTCGAACCCGCCGACTGTGTCAGGGGGGCTGATAAGAGGGGAGCCAGGGAAGGCGTTGAAGATGAGGGGGGTGTGGTTATCAGCAGGTGTGTGTGTGTGTGTGAGCGGTAAGTCTGTGAACTTCGCCCCAGACCTGCTCCTCAGCCATTGTCCTTGATGTTATCAGACGGCTCGGTACAGTTCTGAAACAGGTCCGCAGATGTTCCTGGGAGAGGGGAGGGCTAGTGGGGGCAGAGCCCCTTGTTTTCATTCCACCAGGGAGATTGTGACTGGAGCAGCCGGCCAAGCTGCTCTGTCAAGGTCAGATTATAGAATCAACAATTGTATTGAAAAGAAACAGGCAGACTCCACTAATTTCCGTCTGCCTTAAGTCTCTGGTTCCTCAATGGCGACTCCAAACAGACAAATTTGTGATCAATTCCCACCAAGCCGAGCTTCCAACTTCTCCAAGGTCTTATCCATCCTGCCAATGAGCTCAAAGGCCGCCGCTAGCCTGCGATTCTGTTCAAGAATCGCATCCAGCTTGCGGTTTTGCTCTCCCAACGTTAAAGTCTTAGTGTTGGTCGCAGAGCTTATCCCCTCAGCCACGTTGGGCAGCTCAAAAAGGGCCAGAACAGCTATCGACGACTTACGCGTTTGTCGATAGACCAGGAATCCCCCCACTCCAATTAGCAGAAATCCTGCTATCATAAATCCAATTATGAAGGCATCTTCAACGTCCTCGACAGACAGGATCACCAGACACAACGGTTTCCAATGCTTCCAGGAGTCCATAGTGTATCCGGCAAAAAATGTCCCATCGGGGCAAGAGGGCTCCCTTGTCCCCTTACTTCTCGTCGCAAAAATTTGGTCAATTGTGCTGAGAGACCAGTTAATCAATTCCATGATTGTAGAATTTCAGAGGAGTGAAAGGGAGAGGCTCTGAAAGACAAGACAGGACAAAAAGCAGCAGCAGGGCAGATAGGGAGGGAGAAGAGCAGAAAAGCGTCCGCCTTCACCGAGAGCCGGAAGAAGAAGGGATGGCAAGAATTACGTTTTCTATACGGTCAAAACGTACAAACACCAGGTCAAATACAGTATTACAAAAGTAATCTGTAACAATTCGTACGGTGAATTAAACCAATTTGACAATTCTATGCCACAATGCCTGTTTCCAGGTCTTATTTCACACAATTTTTTTTACGAGATATAACGAGAATTACGCCAAAAAAAGAAGAAAGAAAAAAGTCATGTGGGCAATACTAAGTACCCCCATGATTCACCAGCATCTAGAGCTACTTTAGACAGCTGTAGACGGACGTTCCCTGTAAGTTTTGGTCCATTCTTCTTCACCAAAGGCTTCAGGTCACCGAGGGTTTTGGTATTTGGTCTTTTCAACCCACAATGCCAAAGTTCAAACCACGAGTCTTCTAAGAGTCTTGGAGTTCGTTCAGATGCAGTTTTGCAAACCTCAGTTGAGCTTCCATGTTGCTTTTAGACAAAAGAGTCGTCCTTCCTTCTGGTCCTGTCCAATCTACGAGTACATATTCAGTGTGTCGTCTTGATCTTTAAACACTTTAATCGGCACCGAAACCCATCGGGTCTGAGCCAGACGGTACCGAGCAATAAAAACAAGAACAACCCGATTCACAGACAGTTTTTAATCCTACAGCTGTAACAAAACTCAATCTACTGAAAAACAAACTGTAACTGATACGAGAGATTATGTGCATGTGTAGGCTAGTTTTAATTGTGTATTGATTTTAATCGTCATTTGTTTTATTTTGTGAAAGTGTTTTGTATACTACAATATAGTATTTATCTGTTCGTTTTTTAGCACTTTTAATTTCATTGTTTTATAACAATGACTAGTAAAGATCTAATCTAAGCTGATATGTAGCTCCTGGGTTTTATTCACCTGAGGGTAAATTTCCCAGGACTTCTAGGAAGACTAACCGTCTCCTCCACAGTAGATAGAGAACTCCCAAATTGTTTGGAAATGGTTTTTTAACCCCTTTTTCCAATCGATGTTGGGCAAAGATTGCTTCTCTAACACCATGGCTTATGTCTTTGCCTCTTGACATTGTGTTATGCTGGATTCACACTGAAAGCGTCAAAAATTGCCTGTGGAAACTCAGGACGCCTGCAGTTTCAAGCTGCGCTGCAGAACTGGAGGAACAAAGTGCACGTCCACGTTTACACATAGCCGAGTATTTACAAAAACGGATATTTCCCCCTCTACGTTTTGAAAAATACCATCGTTTACACAAACCCGCATAAATACGCTGTTAAGGTGCTATGAGCAGCCAAACCTACAGGGGGCAGTGTAACGAGAAGATAAAGTCATGCTAGCCAATCAGAATCCTGGAAAAAAACATCAACAAATGACACGAGTAACTTCCAGTTACTTCCAAGATGAACGAGAGTCTTTGGTTTGGAGTGACAGAGAAGTGGAGTTACTTTTAAGTGTGACTTTAGAATATAAAACAGGTAAAATACAAGAAAATATTGACGGTGGCCAAACAATTGTAAACACAGGTCGCACTCATGACGCTGGTGACGTTTCTGTCGCATAATGTGACGTTCTGAAGCCTAAATGTCCGTTTCTCTCTGTTTACAAGCAAACGTGAAGACGGAGTTTTTGCAAATCTCCACTTTGGCTGGAGTTTTCAGAAAAACAGTCGTTTTTGGAGACTTTGAGCTTCGTTTTTGTGTAAACGAACGGCCAAAACGCATGAAAACACCACAGTTTTTGCTACGTGTAAACGGAGCGGATTGGGTCATATCGTTTAAACTGTGTTTTGTGATTAATAAACACGGTTTTTAATTATTTTGCGTTGGATCGATGTAGCAAATAAAATCGTTGGGACCATACAGCTCCTCAAACATCAGTGTTTCATATGAGCAGGTAAAAACGGCAGTCAAATCATTAAAAATGTCAGTTTGCTGGATGAAATATATTAATTCCTGATAAAATAAGTGTGTTATTGCACAGCTATGCTCATGTGTGCATGTGAATGAGTGTACGTTTGTGTGAACATGAAAGTACAATCTGCATTGAGGCTTCTTGCTTCGGGAATCCCGGTCTGTGATTGGACGCTGCCTCGGCGTCGCCGCTGCTCATTTGCATAAAGTTGAGATTTTTCAACTTCAAATTGACGCTCTGGAGCCTCCAACGCCTCTCTCAGCGAGCTTTCATAAAAAATGAATGGCAACCGGACGCCTATGACGCCTGTGGTGCTTTCAGTGTGAATCCCGGGTTAGTGGAAACTCAAATGCTCCAAATCCAGCAATCGACCAAAACAAGGCTGCCTGTAAACAGGTCTGTACAGGCCCGGCTGCAGATAACCCTCTTAAATCCTCCAGAAGCAGTAAGAGGGGGTACCTAGGATTGCCTACATGTTTTTCTTCTTATTTTTCCCCCCTTTTGTTTTGGCTTCATTTTTCGAAACATTGGCACATGGGAAAAAGTTTTGCACCGTTGTTAATCTGAGGCTCTATCTGCCCTGTAATCAGGTGATTATAGCTCCTTCTTTGCACAAAAGCTAGAGAACTGAAAGAGGAGGTACAAATTCTTGCACGGCACATTTTTATCAGCGACTTCATTGATTTTATTTGACCACCTTTCAGACGGCGGGACTAAAAGTTTCAGAGCTTTTGTCTAACTTTCATCCAGATGCACGTACGGCGTTGGCTGTCACATTACTGCTCACTGATGCAAGCGCTCCTAAAAGAATGGAAATAGGAAAACCTATATTTATAACCCGAACAGGGAGTGAAAACATTGTCAGCAGTGCCGGGAGGACTACAAAGCACTCTCCTAAAAGAAATCTTCTGTTTCATCCATTCGGGGGTCTATTTTTCGCACAAGAAAAAGCTCACCTGCAGCTGAGTGTCGGAGCAGCAGCCTTTATTTCTCCGTTCATTATTCATTAGTCATACAAGCACTATTTTAAAGAGTAGCGGCCGCATGCCCGCCAAAGATACCTCCATACGTACGTGCTGCCAAGAGTGATGACAATAAATGAATTTTAAGTGGAGAGACAGACGGTCTGTTTGAACCTTTTTTTTCCCTCCAAACCTATTGTTGTGTGGTGCCAAAGCCGCTACCGCAATATGATTAAAAGGATGAATCTGACATCATCAGTGGCCCCATGGAGGCATCCAAGATGTTTACTGGGCTTTGTATTTTGAAAATTGTTTGAGTGTTTCATCACAATTTAAGCGTCAGTCACCAAGTTTCAAAGTCAATAAAAAAATGCCAATAAAACCAGTTTGAGGGGCTTTTTGACGCTGTTGAGTGCAGTTTTGCAGCTCTGCAGACATGACCGCTAACTCACAGACTTGTCATTCTTTCTGGGAACTAAAAACTCATCAAAAGTTGCTGCCGGTCAGGAACAGGTTAAGATTATTGTTTATTGTTGGCTTTGTCTCGAACAACAACAAATCACCATCAAATTAAAAGCGTCAAAATATAAAAAAAAACTATTTAACAGTCTCATCCAGAAATAAAGAACAACAGCAAAATTAAAGCTGCAAGCAGCGATGAACGGGCCCTCGCACCCTTGTGCACGTTCAGGCTGCAGTGGAAGCTTGTATGACTTCATGTAGATTCTTCTGGACATTTAGTGGATGACACCACCCACGACTCTCTATATCAAACCATTCAAAAGTTATGGCAGAAAGTAGGAACTATCAGATATTGACCAATCAGAAGAAGGGGCGGCGCTAATTTGCACCAATTATGTTCAAGGACTCAAAACCAAGTCCGATGACACCACCCATGAGTCTTTATGTCAAACCATTCAAAAGTTATGGCAGAAAGTAGGAACTATCAAATATGGACCAATCAGATGAAGGGGGGGCGGGCTTTTTGGAGTGTCTAGCGTCGCCACGGTAACGCTTTCGACTGAGAAAAGTAATGCGCATCGTCGCAGGATGGAGACGCACATTTTGATGTATAATACACCTGGGTGCACGTTACGGTTCGGGCCGTATTAACTGCCGAATGAATGGCATAAATTGCACCAAAATCATGCGATTAATTCAAAATGTTCAAAATGGCCGACTTCCTGTTGGGTTTCGACCATGGCTCCAAGAGACTTTTCTTTAAGTTTTGACATGATACAGGTGTGTACCGATTTTCGAGCATGTACGTCAAACCGTATTGTGGGGCTTGAGGCACAAAGTTTTCAAGGGGGCGCTGTTGAGACATTAGGCCACGCCCATTAATGTAAACCATTAAATATCAAATTTATCGCCAGGCCTGGTTTGGTGCAAAATTTGGTGACTTTTGGGGCCCATTTAGGGGGGCAAAAAGGCCCTCATTTCTTCGGAAAAAGAAAGAAAGAAAAATTCATACAGATACAATAGGGCCTTGCACTGTAAGTGCTCGGGCCCTAATAATGTGTTCAAGAGGAAACAGGAAACATCATATCATATGCCATAGAAAATGTAAAAATTAAAAATTAAAATGAAATAAAATAAGAAAAGAAAGAAAGGACAAAATAATAACAAAAAATAAATAAAACAACACAAACAATTAATAAACAAAGATCAAGGCATAATTAAACTGGCCTCCTACAATATCCTAAACTCAAAAATTGAATTTTCCAGTCCCTTCTTTGGTGATCCATGAGCAGCCATGAATGCAGGTAGTTACATTTGTATCACATAAGGAACAGAATAAAAATAAAAGAAATACATACAGAAGGTAAATTGAGTTCTTTAGAGGTCCTTATTTTTATATTTGTCAAGAATTGTTTTCATAGTCAATTATGCATTCATTTATCCACAGCTCCTTGCACTTGCTCAGGGAGAACTGTATTTCCTGCGTTTCTCTGAGCATTGCATGATGGGTAACTGTCTCGAACACCTTCCACTAGTGAATAAATCTCTCACGTCGTATTAGAATCAGAATCAACTTTATTGGCCAAGTTTGAACATGCCAGACAGGGAATTTGACTCTGGTTATTTCGCTCACTGTACCCAGATTTAAATAGTAGCAAACAGTAAATAGACAAATGTGGCTCTTATTAACATGTATAGAATTTAAAAAGTGAAAGGTGCAGCAGTATAAGGTAGACATGGTTATGGAAAGGTATAACTTTGAACTCGTTTAGAAACAGTTCACATAGCCATTTCCAGATTGATGAGCGTCAACAATAGAGGGAATGTGCATGACGTCACAGATGCGACTTCACAGCGGGTTTCGCCCACTGAGTGTCAGAAAGACTGAGTGTCAGAAAGACTGAGTGTCAGAAAGACTGAGTGTCAGAAAGACTGAGTGTCAGCGTAAACTTTCAGTTTGAGCAACTGGAAAACATCTAAAACGGGAAAGAGCTGTTATGCGATCGACTGTACTCATAGATTTAGCAAGAAATCTGAGCTATTGTTTTACAGACTGCCGAAAAATAAGCTTAAGAGAGACAAATGGATCGTTGCAATTCACAGAAACAACTGGATTCCAGGCACCGAAACGGGGATTTGTGGTTCCCATTTTGTATCAGGTAATGTTGGATTTTTGGGTAGCTAACGTTAAACGGTCAAATCATAAAGTTCGGTGTCCTCATCACTTTAATTTCACCAACAAATCCTGCCTTGAAGTCGGACCAAGCGTCAAGACTTTTGTAAGCCTTCAAGCTTTGCTTCGTGTATTTCCCCGGCGTAGAAATTAAGTACAAATAAATATCAGGAAACTGGATTTGTGGCCAAATATTAATGTCCATGGACCACTGGTTCTTGGTAACTGTACCAAATATTAATGTCCATGGACCACTGGTTCTTGGTAACTGTACCAAATATTAATGTCCATGGACCACTGGTTCTTGGTAACTGTACCAAATATTAATGTCCATGGACCACTGGTTCTTGGTAACTGTACCAAATATTAATGTCCATGGACCACTGGTTCTTGGTAACTGTACCAAATATTAATGTCCATGGACCACTGGTTCTTGGTAACTGTACCAAATATTAATGTCCATGGACCACTGGTTCTTGGGGTAACTGTACGGGTCACTGTCAAGTCCAACTGACGCTAATTTAAGCCCATAATCAGCTGTTATCCCGTCTTCTCCACTAGTTGCAGCCATTTTTGCCACTCAATGCCTCAGTGCGAGTAAGGGGGCTGGTCCAGTGGGAAAGTGACGTCAATGCAGACCCTCTATTGCTTCTTGAAGATCCTTGCTTATGTCGTTTCCTCTTGGCAGTGTGTTAGCACACACCTGAATGCCAGAACCTTGCTTCAACTCACCCTCTTAAATCCTTTGAAACCAGTTGAGGGGGTACTTAGTATTGCCCAGTAATAGGCGAGGCAAGTTTATTTGTATAGCACAATTCAACACAAGGTAATTTAAAGTGCTTTACACAAACATTAAAAGTGGCAAGCCACAATTAAACAGTAAATTACAAATAAAATGAAATAAAATGATAAGAAAAGTAAAATAATAGAAAGCACAAGTTGTTAAAATGTAAGGGCAGTAGAGTACAGCAGGATTTGTACGAACGCCAGACCAGATCAAGCTCCGCTGGAAGACGCTGAAAAAGACGACCTACAGGGCCAAGAAACACAACGACTTCTACTGGGCTGTTGATTATCCGCCGTGCTGCTGTTATTGTTGTTGTGTTGAATTTGGATACAGAAAGAAGAAGCGGAAATGACGGGAATTGCGTCATGATGTTCTCTGTGCGTCGCTGGTTTGATCCAGATTTCCCAAATGATTACAATTACCATGTAAACAGGGATAACCCTGTTTTCTCACGCATGGAAACAGATTATTCCCAATGTTTCAGCAACCCGAATATTGACCTTAACCCCAATTTTGACTGCATTTAAACTTAGTCATAGACACCTGTACACAAAAACACAACCTCACGATGTCTAGAAAGCACCATAGCTGCATGATTGTCCCCCCGTGCCTGTGTGTGTGTGGGTGGGAGTGTGTCACGATAGCCTGTAGCACATTTTCTGTTGTGAAAGATGATGTGTTTTTTTTTGTTTTGTTTAGTTTTTTTCCTCCTGTTTCATGAGCTGCCCTGTTGCTGTATATTTTCCTTGGTTTTCATTGTCTGTCAAGTGTCTAGACAGACAGGAAAGACATTCACAAGAGCAGAGCTAGACAGATGAGCTGGTCCTGCAACACAGTTGGTAACAGGGTTGAGGGATCACACACACAAAAAGGGCCCAACACTAAACCTGGAGAAGAGCTCAGAGCACCACGGATGCAGCAGCAACCTCACTCTGCGTTTTCTCCTCCTTTCTGCAGCGATGAACTTTCTCCAGACTCGTCTGTGGGGGAGGAAGGGAAGGGAGGTGAGGGGGAGCCGCAGAGTGAGGCCCAGGCACAGCCGGCACAACCGGAACCGGAGCCCGAACCTGAACCCGAACCCGAACCTGAACCTGAACCAGAGCCGGAACCTCAACAGCAGCAGCAGGAGCAGCAGCTACAGCAGGAAGAAGAGGCTCAGCCTCTGGAACCACAGTCTGAACCGCAGCCTCA
Source organism: Cololabis saira (assembly GCF_033807715.1). NCBI lineage: Eukaryota > Metazoa > Chordata > Actinopteri > Beloniformes > Belonidae > Cololabis > Cololabis saira. Next base: position 5,583,641 of record NC_084609.1, read on the forward strand.
AGTCGAACCCCAGTCCGAGCCCGAGCCGCCGTCACCGCCGCCTGAGCCTCAGGCCGAGCCCGAGGTGACCGAGGCGCCGCCACAGTCCCCCAGAACCCCGTCGCCCTGCGCGGAGGAGCACCCAAGGGTGCTGGCGGACAGTCCAAGCCCAGAAGAAACTGTGGAGGCCGAGGAGGCCGAGCAAGAGGAAGAGGAGGAGGTGCAGGAGGAAGCACATGAGGCAACGCAGGAGGAAGAGGACGAGGAAGGAGCGGGAGCTAAAGGAGGAGGTGCAGGGAGGAGGGCCAGTCTGCACCACACGGCCTCGCCCTTGAGGGTGCAGCGCAACGGGGCCGGCTCGCACTCCGCCACCCCAGACTATGAACTCTCGCTTGACCTCAAAAATAAGCAGGTAGGGATGTGTGGGGGGGGCGTGGGAGGGAGGGGGGGGGTTGGTGTGATGCCTGGGCGTCTGGTGTCTCTGTCTGAGGAGGACGGCTGCGTCTGTTGTGGCGTCGGATGAGATTCCTGTTGTCGTGTGTTTGTGTCACATGGATCCCTATTGGCTCTTGTGGATAAAAACCTGTGTCCAGTTACGCTTCATCATATTCATCACCATCATCTTCATCATCATGTTGCTTCATCCAGTTGCAATCACTTGGAGCTGATTACAGAACAGGGTTTTTTCTCTGGAAGTACTTTGTAATTTAGCCGTAGGGCGTTTAATCGCTTCGTCAAGGACCACAAACACCATCTTCACAAACAAACACTGCACACGTAGGCGGCGTCCGTGATAAACGTTTACTCTGTGGATGATGAAGGGAGCTGTTTTTTATGGAGAATAAACTCTTGCGACCGTTAAGTTAAGCTGATTTTGTCCCCGTCTGTGAAAACTAACTGTTTCTTCATGTGTTTCCATGGTCACCAGTCTGTCCTCTCATCACGCTCTTCATCATGGGGCTCAGAACTCATCATCACCATCATCATCATCTTCATCAGCAGCAGCATAACATGAGCGCCTCCATTTTCAACTGTCATCCAACATTCAGCATCCATTCTCATCGTCATCCGCCTTAAAGACTCCCTTCAGTCCGTGGATCGACCAGCAGGTAAGGTAGATCAGAACAAAAACTGTTCTAAGTTATGGGATTTCATGTTTTTAGCAGCTAAAAATTTTTAATCTTTGCTACCTAGACAGCAGCTCTCCATCCAGCGTGACGCCGAAAGGTCGTAATAAATTCAGAACCGACAAATGCACTTTGTCTTTGCTGCTCAGCCACATGTACGCTTCAGTATTTTGAGCCTGAGGTCATATTTAAGATGATAAATCATCGTTATAACACTGTTATCATCACCGCTGCAGGAAAGCAGTCAAACTGGCCGATATTCACTCACACTTTAAATCACTGCAACTACCCTCCCAAACACTAGGTGGCAGTGCAGCTTCTCTTGTGCGGTGCTGTGCCTTACAATGACGATTTTCTTTTTCATTCACCGCCAATTTCACGTACCTCAGACACCAAGCAGATTTTAAAATAGGGACTTGGATAAAAGTTGAGCCAAAAATGATTTTTATTGAATCTACAGAAATGTATCTACTTTGAAAACTGCGAAGACAAAGTTGAAGCCAAGAATCCAACCAAGTTGTTCCAGTCCACATCTCTAGGGTAGGGTAGCTACAGACGTGCAAAGCAGCTGCAGCCGTACGTGACCAAAGCGCCACCGCCCGTTTACCCTCATACCCCTTTTCCACCAAACCGGTTCCAGGGCTGGTTCTTGTTGGAACCGGGCTTTTTGTTTCCACTGGAAAACTCGGCAGGACCATCAACCCCTTCCAAACGAGGCCTTTGTCAGAGATTCAACTTAAATCTCATCTCACCGTTTATTTTACCGACTGATTTTCACGTAGGAGCAGTGAGTTTTTAGAGAGTGGCACAAACAATAAACTATAAAACATGTTTTATTTGATATATATGTCATAAAGGTGTTAGATTCTTTCAGATTTAACTGTTTTTGAGGTCTGCTGAGGTCTTATTAACCCTTTTCCACCAAACCAGTGCTGAGTTTGGAACCAGGTTTTCTGTTTCCACTGACAAAGAACTGGCTCCGGGCCAGAAGAACCGGTTCCAAACTAGAACCAACTCTTTGCTGGTCTAGAGGAAAGAACCGCTTACGTAAGCGGGGGGGCGGAGTTATTAAGACCAACGGCAATAGCAAGACTGGGAGACGGAGACATTTTCAAATAAGAATGAATCTGGATGCAGCAAAGCATCATGGGAGGAGGAGGAGACAACCTGTCTTTTAGGGTGCTTTCAGACCTGTGGCCCGTTTGTTTTGTTCCGATTGAGGGGCTAAATCGATACAGTTGTTTTGTTTTTCGTTTGTGGCGTTTGTGTTCACAAGGCAACCGTCTGTAGCGGTTCAAAGCTGCCATGCGCGAACCAACTGTTCTCTCATTGGTCAGAAACGAACGCGGAAGGAGTTTCCTCTTCCGTACCCCGGGAAAAACAAAGACAACACAACAGTTATGAGTGAGTTGTGTCGGTTGCTGTGTGGATTATGTTCTCACTGCAAACGAACCGCTCCAGGTCTGTAATGGAAGTGACCCGAGACCACCTCTCCTAGGCGATCTCGCCTCGCTTGTTTTGTCCCGCATCCGAGCGCGATTGCTGTGTTCACATATAAATCGGGGGTCGGCAACCCGATATGTTGAAAGAGCCATATTGGACCAAAAACACAAAAAACAAATGTGTCTGGAGCCGCAAAAAATGAAAAGTCTTGTATCAGCCTTAGAATGAAGACAACACATGCTGCATGTTTCTATATTAGTTATAACTGGGGGAAGATTTATTTTTCATTATGCACTTGAGAAAAAAGTCGAAATGTCGAGAAAAAAGTCTAAATGGCGTGAAAAAAGTCGAAATGTCGAGATTAATGTTGAAGTACAATCTTGAGAAAAAAGTCGAAATGTGGAGAAAAAAGTCAAAATGTTGAAAAAAAATTCTACATTTCAAGAAAAAGGTCAAAATTTCAAGAAAAAAGTCAAAATGTCGAGATTAAAAAGGAAAGGAAAAAAAAGAGAAAAAAAGGAAAAAAAGAAGAAAAAAGGGAAAAAAAGAAGAGAAAAAAAGAGGAAAAAAAGAAGAAAAAAAGGAAAAAAGGGTCAAACATTTTTGAAAAAGCTCCATGGAGCCACTAGGGCGGCGCTAAAGAGCCGCGGGTTGCCGACCCCTGACATATATCGAACAAACCGATCTTTAGGGGCAAATGCTCCCTGTTTCGGAACAACTGCTCCAAACGTGTGAAAGCACCCTTAGAGATGTGGTCCAGGGAGGAGCTACGAGGACCAAGTCCTATTAAAGAAAATACGTTGTTGTTGATTCAACTTTCACGCAAATGCAGCAACGTAATGACGTGGCTCCTCTTAGCACCCGAGCTACGGAAAAACAAACTGGTTCTCAGCTGGTTCCTAGTTGAACAAGTTGTGAAACAGAACCAACTCTGGAACCGGTTTGGTGGAAAAGGGGCATGAGTGAGGTGACGTCTGAAGTAACGGTTGCATTTGCTCAAAACGGGGAACAATTGGTGCCATTTCCCCCCCAATTCAGTGTGTTTTTGCCAGATTAGAAAGAAAACTATGAAACTAAAAACTTGCATGCTGGGAGATAGGAACTAAGATCCAACTTCCAGGTGATTCGGAGCCGGAGTGTGCGAGTCGATTTCATCCCTAATGGAAGCTGAAAGTTCTTTTAACCTCAGTTACTGTCTCGCGCCAACCCCCCCGCCCCCTCTCGCTCTTTTAATCGCACATCTTAGAGTCCCCCCTCTTCCACTATCTCCCTGTCAATGAGGCTCGAGACGTGCCATCAGCGGGATTGATCTCCTGTCCTTGCAGGTGGAGGTGCAGAGGCTTGATGGAGCTGCAGATCAATGTCAGAATAATTGGCTCTGCAGGCCGATCCCTTGATTGCAGGGTTAGAACCTTATTAGGGCATATTTATCTCAGCTAAACCGGAGTGCCCCGACCTCCAGAGACACAAACCAGAGGAACACTTCACAAGAAGAGTAAGACGTGCCGTAAAAAGTGACGTTGCTGAACTAAATGCACCTTTCAGTTGTATTAGCATTTCTTTAAAAGTTTTTTTTTTCCATTTTCGCTTCTCTGAATCAATTCAAACTTCCAAAGTATTTTCCTGTCGATAAAAGACGGCAGGAAGCTTCCCGAGGGACAGGAACCGCTAAAGGGCACCGACCCTTGACCTCTGGTGTTTCCACCGCAGTGACCAGGAACTCAATGCTGCGATGTTTTAACCTCTGGTTGGGGGGGAACTGCAGTCTCATCACAGATTTCTCATAAAATTGTGGCTTTCAATAATTTTACATGATGAAGTACTTGAAAACTCGTCATGTTGCCCGTCTGCCCCCCCCACATCTGGAACATTAACTCACTATCAATTAGGGGTGTAACAATATATCGTGCCACGAAATTTCGCGATACAAAAAAAACGTCACGAAACGTGTCATAGAGGTGACAAACTGTATCGCGATATTGGGTTATTAATATTAATCTATTGTGTTGACTAGTAACGCGCATCCGACCACGCGTGACGACCGCACCTCGACCCGCGGACCAAAATCTTACTACGCTCATGAAGAAACTAGTCCCGTTTTGAGCTCTGAATCTTTACTGATGTAAGGCTGGTGTAGAGTTAAGCTTTACCTTATTAAATTAAACCTTTTTGGGGTCGTGAGTAGGATAAACACGGGGAAACTTGTGCTGAGTTCCAGTGTACTTTAATGTCCCTCAACAGTGTAGGATTTTAGAACATCAACACAGCACCTAGTGCCGTACTGTGGCGTATCACTCCGCCCAATCTAAAACAGACTAATCACTACAGATAAACTGACTAGTGTCATTACAGTCCCTGATTTACAGAATATAAAGAATATATTTATAAAATAATGAACCCTGAATTACCAAAATAACCTTCTTAACAAAAATAAATCTCCTCTTACACTTATAAGGTGAGCATGAATCAATCTGTTTTATGATGTAAAATTGTATGTAATTATTTACTTTTATTTATTTATTTAATTTTAGTTGTTAAATTTCTGGAAAAGAAAAAAGTCAAATCATACATGAGAGAAACTATTCAGTTTGTGGGTAAATATTTGTACTTGTATGAAACTGAAGATGCATAATGCAAACCTGACATTTACTTTTAGTTCAGTTTGTGGAAAATGGTTGGCCTGGCTTTCTCTTTAAAACTTAAACAGTTATAAAGCATTACAAACTGTAACAATAGGGCAAACTCACAGCATTGTTTTGTATTTTGTGTCTTTCAAATAAAAGACAATTTTTTTCCAGTCATATGTTCCTCATTCAAAGTTGTTAAAAAAATACTGCTATAATATCGTATCGTATCGTTATCGTGACCTCAATATCGTGTATCGTACCGTATCGTGAGATTAGTGTATCGTTACACCCCTACTATCAATCTTCAAATCCCATGTAAAAACCCACCTGTTCAAACTGGCCAACTCACTTTAATCCCCCCCCCCCTCCCTCCAGCTACAGCTGATTCCTTATTTTATTGCATTTATATTTTGGTCCTTTTTTGCTCTTTTAATCGATGTTTTAAAGGTGACCTTGAGTGCCCTGAAAGGGCGCCTTAAATAAATAAAATGTATTATTATGTATGTGAAATCCAGAGACATGAAGCTACAGTAGATCAAAATAAAGATCAAAATAACATTGAATTATATATAAACTCTTATTGGCTCTAGTTTAAAAGAGCCTTTTGAAATGAATTAAAATGAATATTAAAATAAAGACTAATTTAAAACTGTACTGCTGCAGTGTAAAATAGTTTTCAACTATAATAATAGTGAAATACTGTTCTTCTGTGACCCTCGACCTTTATCTCACTTTGATCAGAAAATACATCAGATAACTGGATTTCCATCATCTGATAACATCAAGACTTATCCGTCATCATGCTTATTTTGTCGCACGGTTCTGGATTAGTTATATAATCGTCTCTTTAATCATGCAAATGTTTCTGTTCCGTGCTGCTGTTGATGAGCGCCGGCGACGGCGTCTCACACTCTGCTCCTCATTTCTACGATAAGCGCCATATTTTCACATAAATGTAACCGTTACCAGCAGTGTCTTCTTAATCCCAAACAGAAAATATAAATAAAAATAGCTCTGCGGCAGTCGCGGAACAGTGGTTTTTAAATCTGGAGCAGCGTTTCGGGTCGTTCAGGGGTGAAACTTCAGGGAAGTGAGACGAGGAACGGCATCAGGCCGTTGGCAGGAAGAGCGAGGGAAGACTGTGTTCGGGGGTGGAGGGGTCGCCGACACCAAGACATCTTCATCTCTTTCACCCACAACGCTTTTTTATTCTTTACTTTTCTGTTCAACTTTGCAGTTTTCCAGTCAGCAGATAAAAATATGCTCCTATTTTATGTTTGTTTTTAGAATGTAAAACTGTGTAACTACTGGTAACCTGGAGAGAGATGGATGGATGGATGGATGGATGGATGGACGGACGGACGGATGATAGATGGATGGATGGATGGATGGATGGATGGACGGACGGACGGACGGATGATAGATGGATGGATGGATGGATGGATGATAGATGGATGGATGGATGGATGGATGGATGGATGGATGGGTGGGTGAGTGGATGAATGGACGGATGGATGGTTGGATGGACGGATGGACGGATGGATGGATGGATGGATGGATGGATGGATGGATGGGTGGGTGAGTGGATGAATGGACGGATGGATGGTTGGATGGACGGATGGATGGATGGATGGATGGATGGATGGATGGATGGATGGATGGATGGATGGATGGATGGATGGATGGATGGATGGATGGACTCAACATGACAACAGTTTATGAGGATCATTCAGCTTTGTCATTTAACTAGCATGTACTACTTAGTACACATATTTCCAGGTAAATACCAAACAAAACCCCACATTGTTGACCGCTAGCTCTGGCAGCTGCCAGGACAACCTGTCTAAAAGTTGGGTAGAGTAAGTTACTGAAGATTTAGTTCACGGCAGAATGGTGTTTTGGGAGAAACTCACTTGCACGGGAGGCTCGGGAGCGGTCGGCTGTGCAAAAATGAATCAGACACACACACTTGCTTTTGCTATAATGATATATGAACCTTTATTACCAGCCAGAAAAGCAAGCATTTGCATAGAAGACACACACACAATTACTCTTTTTGCTAGGACAAGATGTCAAGTTATCCCCCACAAATGGCAGAGCAATATTACGCACACACAATTACAAAGGGCCAAGGCCTCATACTCTTACCTCGACACGAGACTGGAGAGCCGAAACAGTCCTGATACAGAGTAGGCCAAAGAAACCCTGCTGGGCGTCCGTGCACTAGACCCACAGCTGACTCTAACCCGGACTTCCGGCTCTCGCATCTTTATACCTTTCTACTCAGCACCTTGCGGAGGGGGTTGCCCCTTCAACCCCCGCCTGCCAGTTCTCACGCTAAGGCTTGGTTCACACGGGACTGAGCTTCCCATGTGAACAAGCGCCTCTCTCACAGTTACAATAATACTAAACAGCAGGTGCAGACTGTGTTTTGGGAATTCAGGACATATTCAGGACACAAAATATATTTTTTCTCCCTTCATTCCACCTCTGGCCTGAAAATGTCCTAATTAAAAAACAAGCATAATACATGAGCATAATTAATATGAAAAGTTGAATTAAGGGCATTCCAGGACACCAAACATATTCCGCCTCTCAAATGGGTTAAAAAAAATTGGCAATCCGTTGATTTTTCTATCACAAGACGTATTGACGATTGAAATTGGGTGTTAATGGAAGCAAAACTGGTATCTGAGGCGGAGGAAGGAGTGCGAAACCACTGAGAGGTTGGTACAGGAAGGAAGGAGTCCTCTTTGAAAAATGGCATCCCAATGTTTCCAGCCCTAAAGATGGATAAGTCCAGATATAAGTTTGGTTTCATTTATAAGTGACACAGTACAAGACCAACCCCATAACAATGTGGCTCCCAGTGCAACAGGCTTCAAATTAAGTTTATTGGTTTACTGAAGACTCCCAGTCTTTGTTTGCCACCAGAGGCAAAAAGTGCAGTTATACACAACTTCCACAAGCGTTCAAACAATGCACCATGTTATCAACTAGGTCCTCAGGGGAATTTAAGACATTGATTCAGTATGCAGATGATACTTTACTGTGTTCTTCGTTGTTAGACGACTGTCATTGCGATATTTCATTAAAGTCCTCCAGAAGGACAACAAAACAACCTTAATGAACCTTAATGAACTCACAAGAATGAGAATGAGCTTTGTCGCATTCCCAACTGGAAGGGTTATGCAAGTTATGCTTCAGGTCAACAACATATCGCTTTAATATGCAGATGACACTCTACTCTGAAAGTTTTTGTTGTACAGAAGAACTTCAACTGATGTCACATGCTCTTCGGTTGTTTTTACACTTTAGCTCTTTTAGCCCACCCCCACCTACACTGCTCATTTGAAGGTTGATAAGGTTTGAAGTTGTGCACAAGTGTGTGGTATAAGAAAGCATAAACACGGTTATATAACACCTTACATTTTGAGTAACTGCTTAGGGTTTGTTTTTTTTCCTCAAACGTGAGTAATACACCACACTTTTAGTCAAAACTACAGTTTGCATCGTTTAAAGGCCCACATTTTGGTTTCAGATTCAAATGTATTCCTTCCCCAAAGCCTGGGTAGCAATAAAGAGCGGTACCCAAAGCTGCTGAGTCAGGCTTCTTCACCTGCTGGTCGTTCATTTAGCTTCAGGAGGCCTTTAATTGGATAAATTAAATATTACGCATTACTTACCGGCCCCGTTTGTACTTTTTTTGCTACCGTTTCCCTCTTCATCACATCCTGCTGCTTCTGTCCAAGGACCCCCTTCAAACCTTGAGTAAAGTAGTGTCATTACACGCTCAAGTGTCTTTCTAGTCATTCCACGTTACTGCATCACATTATCCCGAACTGCGAAGCGCCTCTTTTTCTTTCTCGTTCAAGGGGGAACGCGGAGGTCAGCAGGGGGCTGATCTGCCCGTCAAAATCAATTTAGAGCCGTTGGTGGAACAGAGCAGCGCCGTCATCCGTCTCCGGACTAATCTCTCTCTGCATCGCGGCGCAGCAAAGTGATCAGAGGTAGAACCGGCGGGGCTAATGAGGGGAACTCTCCGCGGCGCCGCTCTCTACGTCCGGTCATCCGTCTCTCTGTCCGTCTCCCTCTGTGTGTCACCTTCACGTCAGCAGGCCTTGTTTTCACGAGTCTTCTTTGCCGTCTTCATCCGTTCATTTGTCCATTTTAAACCTTCCCTCTCTCGGACATGAACGTCTCACAGCGAACGATGCGTCAAAACGTTAACGGTTACACCTTCCTGACGTATTAATTCTGTTATTAGTCATTTAAAAAGGTAAACTGAGGATTAGTGTGGATCAAAGACATAAAACAGACTTTTAAACGGTGATTCATCTCATGTCTGGTTTAGTCTCGCTAATCTAATAGCAGTTCACAGCTGACAAATTCACAACGACAAATGTGGTATTTTTCAGTGATCAAATGTGATATTTAATGTGCATAAAGTTGCACATTTTCCCACGATTGTTCAACACCTCCAAATTTATGTAATTTCATACCAACACTTTCACACTTGGCTTGTCAGAGGCTCTTTTTTAGTTAAAAAAAGAGCCTCTTTTAAGTAAAAGTTAAGTAAAAGTATTTTGACTTCTTTCTCTTCCACCAAACATTATTTAACCCCGTAGCAAATCGAGCAGAATGTTCTGATTTATAAAAGATTTATTTAAAATATTTATTCTGATCATCGATACGTTCTCCTAATCGTAGTGTCGTCATTCAGACGACTCCAAAATGAGTGTTATGGTCGATTGTCTGATGAAACTGAAGCCTTATGAAGAGGAGGGGACAGGAAGAAACTCAGTTACAACATGATCTCACAAAAATCCGTGAAATGCCCACGACCTCTCACCACTATTTTCCGTGGCACCAACACGGAAATGGCGACAGCAAACAACGTGGTTAAATACTCGAATTTACGTTAAATACTAGAAAACACGGTTAAATACTCGCTGTCAAAATACTGTTAAAAATCATCAAAACACCATTAAAACATTGTTAAAACAGCGTTAAAAACATGCTTTTACAAACTGACAGTAACAAAGAGTAACTTGCGCGTCAAAAACTCATAACTTAGCCACTATAACAAAGAATAATATATACATAATTATAATGTAATAATCCGTGTATATATCACGACAACGGATCCCATTGACTTCGCATAGTACAATATCCGTGGTGCTCACACGGAATTATAACATTTCCGTGTTGGTGCCACGGAAAATAGTGGTAAGAGGTCGTGGGCATTTCACGGATTTTTGTGAGATCAGGTTGCTCAGTTACCACGGTAACACTCCAAGTATCTGATGCTGATGGGGGTTGGATAGACCGTCTTGTTCTGGGATAAGTTGAAATTTTGAACTGCGTTTTGTTGTTGTTTTTTCCTTTTTACAACATGATACTCTTTCTGTGGCTTAAAATACTGAATTATATTCAAAATCAAACTAAATCAAATATCGATGTAAGAAGGCGAGTGAAAATTGTGAAACTCACAAGTTCTTCCGGTTGATGATGCGCCATGAACTTCATCCACCGGAGTCATTGGAGGGTGCTTTTTGCACGTATATGACCATTATACTAATAAAAAGTCTGACTTTGATGAAGAACCACTGATCAGAATCAGTTGTGTTAATGCAGCGTCTAGAACACGCAGGACCAGGGTTGATCCCTCATTCACACCAATGACTCATGCAGTTCCTCTGCATCCTACTTGGGTTTCCAGGGGACAGATGCTGCCGCTGGACATCAGCGTACAAACCAGAATCGATGAAATACTGCTAGAGTGGTGCGCGGTGGAACGACCCCGTCCCCGAAGTGGCGAGCCTTTCACGGCAGTTGCAGCGCTGATGTTCCGCAGGGCTCATCTGCAGTTTCCACACAATCCTCGTTAACTCGGGATCAAATGTCTTGTCTACATTCATAACTCCCTCCTCCCGCTAACGCTTCCTCAGCCTCGGATGTTCCTGCGCATCCCGGCAGGCTGCAATTCCACCTGAATGACAAGAGTATCACAGATACACGCTCTAATAAAGAAAGCAACGTGACCCAAATACTTTATTCATCCTCCCGGAGCCCGACCTACACGGACGGCAGGAAAAAAACAAAACAAAAACAAGCTCGGCTGCTACATCTAATCAAAACTCAGCCCTCCTGATGGGCCGTTCTCGCATTCAAGGGCATCTCTGCATCGAACTCCGTGCAGAACTTGTTTTGTTCTTTGAATAATGGAGTAAAATGCATTACCGTCATGCAAAGTCCTAAGAAGGACTACACATTGTCTAACTTTAGACGCAGCGCAGCACAATCCAGATTAATATTCAGCGCGGGCTTGACCGGACTGTAAGAGGCGACATCTACAGAGAGCGCGAGCTGCAAAAGACCAGCCTCCCCATTCAGAACCCACCTTAATATTCTCAGTACATTTCACTTTGCTCGCAGAGGCTCTGCAGACGAATGTAAATGCAGCAGATAAGATGGATTTTCAGTGTCATTCCACTTTTTTCTGAAGAACGTCGGGAGTGATTTGGTTACCTCAATGACAACGACGGATGCCGCATCTTATTAGGCCGGCCACTTATCACAAATTGCAAACCCTCCAGCCATTATTTCCTATCAGTGCTTTTTTTTCCATAGAAGTCTGCAGGAGGTTTGGTGACTTTGACCGCGGCTGAAGTGAAAGAAGATTAACAGCTGAAAGTCGCACAGCCTGATCCTTCTTTGTCAATTGCTATTGAATCGACTGGAGCGGCGTTTTGTGGACCAAATTAATCCTCATGTACACACCACCCTGATAGGAGAGAATTTCTAGTTTCCTAGAACTGCAACTCTATTTTAAATGTATACACTGCAAAAACTTAGAATCTTAACAAGAATATTTGTCTTATTTCTAGTTAAAATGTCTAATTTTTAGTCAAAAAATCTCATTATACTTAAAAAAAGAGTCATTAACAGATAAATAACTTATTTGACAATTTTCACACGTTTCAAGTAAATTTTCAGTTAAAATAAGTAGAAAAATCTGCCAGTGGGAAAAGATTTATCTTCTCATTACAAGCAAAAAAATCTTGTTCCACTGGCAGATTTTTCTACTTATTTTAACTGAAAATCTACTTGAAACAGGTGGAAATTTTTGTTTTAAGTGTAATGAGATTTCTTTTGACAAAAAATTTTCCATTTGAACTAGAAATAAGACAAATATTCTTGTTAGGATTTTGATTTTTTGCAGTGTATTCACTCTTTCAAGTCGACCAATCATGCCGTACGTTTAATATTAACGGACAGCAAGTCATGTTGCTGATTGGAACTTACCTAAAGCCGACAAACACTTTCTGCTTCTCACAAGTACTTTTTGATGTGAATAGCGTTCGTCGTTTTCCAAAAAACACAGCACAAATAAAACGGAATGAAAGTTAAATTAAACTGAAACCCACAGCTAGTGTTTGTTTTTAGTAAAGGAAGCCAAAACTGATGCAAACCCATGCAAGACTTTCAAAATAAAACACAAAGTGAAGCAATGAAACAAAACAAGGCTCAAAACCGGAGTTTCTGCTTTATTGTTAATTATCTTTTTTGAAAAGTGTTCTGAAGTAAGTGTTTTGATGAAGTAATGTGTTGACAAAAAGTGTTTCTCTTTTCTTTCTCGTGACACAACAAACCTCCCTGCAAAATTAGATGGGATTGACATTTTTAAAGCTTTGATTTGGTTAAAAAGTTGCCATTTTTGACATGTAAAACAGATTAAACTTAGACAAAGGTCAACGTAAGCTACGCAACATAAGCTACGCAACATAAGCTACGCAACATAAGCTACGCAACGTAAGCTATGCAACGTAAGCTCACCGCAAATAAAATTGAATTGAAAATTGAATTGAAACCCACAGCTTCTGTTTGTTTTTTTAGTAAAGGAAGCCAAAGCTGATGCAAACCCATGCAAGACATTCAACACTTTCAAAATAAAACAGGAAGTGAAGCAATCAAACCCAACAGGAGAACAAAACAAGACTCAAAATTGAATGTAATTGCAGCAGATAAGATGTATTTTCAGTGTCATTCCACTTTTTCTGAAGAACGTCGGGAGTGACAACGACGGATGCCGCATCTTATTAGGCCGGCCACTTATCACAAATTGCAAACCCTCCAGCCATTATTTCCTATCAGTTCCTTTTCCATAGAAGTCTGCAGGAGGTTTGGTGACTTTGACCGCGGCTGAAGTGAAAGAAGATTAACAGCTGAAAGTCGCACAGCCTGATCCTTCTTTGTCAATTGCTATTGAATCGACTGGAGCGGCGTTTTGTGGACCAAATTAATCCTCATGTACACACCACCCTGATAGGAGAGAATTTCTAGTTTCCTAGAACTGCAACTCTATTTTAAATGTATACACTGCAAAAACTTAAAATCTTAACAAGAATATTTGTCTTATTTCTAGTCTCATTACACTTAAAACAAGAGTCATTACCAGAAGAATAACTTGTTATTTGACAATTTTCACCTGTTTCAAGTAAATTTTCACTTGAAATAAGTAGAAAAATCTGCCAGTGGAACAAGATTTATCTTCTCATTACAAGCAAAATAAATCTTGTTCCACTGGCAGATTTTTCTACTTATTTTAAGTGAAAATCTACTTGAAACAGGTGATTTTTTTTGTTTTTTTTCCAGTGATGACTCTTGTTTTAGGTGTAATGAGATTTTTTGGCGTTTTGTGGACCAAATTAATCCTCATGTACACACCACCCTGATAGGAGAGAATTTCTAGTTTCCTAGAACTGCGACTTCTCTATTTTACATGTATATTTCTATGCAGGATATTTAGAGTGTAATGTTTCTGAAACGGCAATGCCATTATTTTAAAGTTCAATCTCTTCCGTCGCTGCTGCTCTCGGCAGAATTTCAGCAGAAGCAGAATTATATTCATTGATTTAGTCTGAATGAAAAAAAAAGGATCTCACGGAGACTTGAAAAGATAAGCGCTCTTTCTGGGCGCTTTGCAAAAGATACGCACGCCCTGATTGTTCTGGGAAACTCAAAGAGGTTTCATCTTGCGTTTGAGCTGCTACCAGATGAGGATGGTTATATTACGCCGCTCCCTCGTTTCCCACAGCATTCGGGCAATTTTTCACAGGCGAGATTAATAGCTTGCTCAGCTTCAGACAATTTAAAGTTGTGTGGAGGACTCCTCCAAGGAATTCACTTACATTATCCGCTTTATTTGTTGAGGGAATTAACAATTGGTTCAAAACGCAGCGAGTCAGGATTTATTAGAATTTATGAGCTCACTGTGGTAGTTTGAGTATGTAAATCAAAAGTACAAGGATGGAATAAATAAACCATCTATGAGTGTTATTTGAATATTTCACTTGTTTTAGTCAAACAGGTAAGACATTATTCTGTTCTAATTTTCAAAAAAAGGTTCAAAATTGTCTTTTATACCCAGTTTTTAGGGTATCCAGCCGTATTTTTTTCCCTCCCACAATTAATTGATGTCTCTTCAGGGATCAATAAAGTACCTTTGAAGTTTAAGAGATGCATGATTGATTAGTCAATCAATAAAAGTTATGAGAGAGCAGTCGCGGTGGGAGCTTCCTGAGAGGTTTTAGCACTGATTTGATCTGAAGATTGGCCCAGTAATGGGAGTAGCTGATTCGTTAAGGGACGTAACCAATTTGTTTTCTTTGCTTTTTTGTATATTGTTGATACTGATATGTTAGTTTATAAATTGGTATATTTATATCAGTGTATATAGGTGTGAGGATGTGTTATTATTGATATTCATATAACATTTGAGTGTATGTATGTGTATATATATATATATATATATATATATATATATGTATATATGTGTGTATGTATATGTGTATATATATATATATATATATATATATATATATATATATATATATATATATATATATATATGTATATATGTGTGTATGTATATGTGTATATATATATATACACTTGTATATGTGTGTGTGCATTTGTTATATGTATATATATATATTTTTTTTTTCTTTTTTGTGTGTAAATTTAGTTTTATTTATATATATATATATATATGTATAAAAAAGTTTTGTGTACAGTTTGTTTTTTGTATAGAAATTAATTAAGAAATTAAGAAATTAATTTGATTATAATGAAATAGAGTTTAGGGGGTAGGATTTGATAACTTTTTACGTCTTCCTATTCCTTTTCAAGCATGTTAATTATGATGGATGCATGTTCTTATTTATTTTTTTGTTTATTTTGTTTTCTTATTTCCTTTAATTTTATTGATTATTATTGTTTTCTTATTTCCTTTTATTTGTATTGATTATTATTGTTTTGTTTTGTATTCACTACTGTTTCATGTTCAAAATAAAATTTAAATTCAATTCAATAACAGTGGGATGAGCAGGGAGCAGGGGGGGAGGGGCAACGCAGGTTTTTGCGTCATGGCCATAAAGCTTCTTTATCCTGCTTGTTGATCAATATGATCATGGATCTACAATTTCATAATGTGAATATTTCCTCTGTTTCTCTCTGTCCTGTACTTCCCAGATCGAAATGTTAGAGCACAAATACGGCGGCCATCTGATCTCCCGCCGCGCTGCCTGCAAGATCCAGACCGCCTTTCGCCAGTACCAGCTCAGCAAAAACTTTGAGAAAATCCGCAACTCCCTCCTGGAGAGCCGTCTGCCGCGGCGCATCTCGCTGCGCAAGGTCCGGGTGCAGAACACGGAGGGTTTCTCTGCTGAACGGGCGCTGGCCGAAGGGTGCAGCTTGGCGGGCATCCCGCTGGTGCGCTCGCCGTCGCTCCCCGCCACGGTCGGCGGCAGCCTGACCGACCTGGAAGACTCCTTCACTGAACAGGTCCAGTCTCTCGCCAAGTCCATTGACGACGCGCTCAGCAACTGGAGCCTGAAGACCATGTGTTCGCTGCAAGAAGGCGGCACCTATCAGTTCACTGCCGACTCTTTCAGCAAGGCGGCGGCAGCGGCGGCGGCTGCAGGAGTCGGTGGGTACGGAGAGGGAGGCGGTCTGGGAGAATCGACGATTCCAAAAAGTGTGGTGGACCCAAACGACCTGTCGAAAAGCGCGAGTAAGCTGATGATGGCATTTCGAGATGTGACGGTAGAGATTGACAGCCAGAACTTCAGAGTTTCGTCCTCGGTGATGGAATCATCCGCCTCAGTCACTCTCGGCAGCGCCGTCCAACAAGACGCTGCCTCCACCATCGTCACAACCGCTTCTATGGCAACAAACTCCACACTAGACTTCCTTCCACCTGCTCTCTCACAAGAACCTCCTCCTCCACCTCCAGAGGCCCCAACCGAACCCATAGACCCCCCGCCGCCACCCCAAGAGCCGCCACCGCCCCCAGAGTTAGATATGGACGTTGGCGAGCAGGATATTGAATTCCCTGCCCCACCTCCGAGCGAAGAGGAGCTAGAGGAGGACGATCAGCCTCCCTTAACGCCTCTGGATAAGATGGCGGCACCTCAAAGCCCGGAGGAGGTGGCGGTGGTTGCCCCGCCGCCGCCACCTCCTCCGGCAAACGAAACCGCTGGAGTTCCTCCGCCGCAGGAGGCCGGACCGCTGGCCAGCTGTCCTGTGGTGGAGCCTCTAGACGTGAAGAGATGTGGCTCCGAGACGGCGGACAACAGCTCAGAGCAGATGAGCAGCAGCAGCACGTCGACGGAGGCGCGCTCGACGTCCGAGGCGTCGTCCAAGGAGGCGCTGCAGGCCATGATCCTCAGCCTGCCGCGCTACCACTGCGAGAACCCCGCCAGCTGCAAATCGCCCACGCTGTCCACGGACGTCATGAGAAAACGCCTGTACCGCATTGGCCTCAACCTCTTCAATGTGTGAGTACTTCTTTCATTGATTCATGTTTAGATTGTCCCAATTTAAAACCGAATAAGTTTCCGTGAATCTTTGCCATCTTGTTAGCAGCATTAATGAAAAACGAAACTATTGGCAACAGAAGTTTTAATGACTGTAATGCAGCGAGATGAGCTTGGACCTTACTCCAAAACGACAGACGGGAAGTATCAAAGAGCCACTGGGAAGGTTATTGGGGTATGGATTCTTCTTCTGATTAAAACTGGTTGTTTTGCTGTTTTCAGCCAATCATTGGTCTCGTTCTGCTCCCATTCACTCCTTTAAGTCTATCATGCCGTACGTCTAATAATAACAGACAGCGAGTGATGTTGCTGATGGGAATTACCTAAAGCCGACAAACGTTTTCTACTTCTTACAAGTACTTTTTGATGTGAATAGCGTTGGTCGTTTTCCAAAAAACACAGCACAAATAAAACGGAATTGAATTAAAGTTGAATTGAATTGAAACCCACAGTTTGTGTTTGTTTTTAGTAAAGGAAGCCAAAACTGAAGCCACCCATGCAAGACTTTCAAATGCCTTATTTATCTGCTTTTATTTTATTCTATTATTATATTCGGTACTTTCAACGTCTTGCTGCTTAGTTGTTCTTGCAATTGCCCCTCGGGGATAAATAAAGTTTTTCTGAATCTGAATCTGAATCTGAAATAAAACAGAAAGTGAATCAATCAAACCAAACAAGGCTCAAAAGAGTTTCTGCTTTATTGTTAATTATCTTTTTTGAAAAGTGTTCTGAAGTAAGTGTTTTGATTAAGTAAAGTGTTTCTCTTTTCTTTCTCGTGACATAACAAACCTCCCTGCAAAATTAGATGGGATTGACATTTTTAAAGCTTTGATTTGGTTAAAAAGTTGTCATTTTTGACATGTTAGACAGATTAAACTTAGACAAAGGTCAACGTACGCTACGCAACGTAAGCTACGCAACATAAGCTACGCAACGCAAGCTACGCAACGCGAGATACGCAACGCAAGCTACGCAACGCAAGCTGCGCAACGCAAGCTACGCAACGCAAGCTACGCAACATAAGCTA
Source organism: Cololabis saira (assembly GCF_033807715.1). NCBI lineage: Eukaryota > Metazoa > Chordata > Actinopteri > Beloniformes > Belonidae > Cololabis > Cololabis saira. Next base: position 5,601,726 of record NC_084609.1, read on the forward strand.
CGCAACATAAGCTACGCAACGTACGCTACGCAACGTACGCTACGCAACGTACGCTACGCAACGTACGCTACGCAACGTACGCTACGCAACGTACGCTACGCAACGTACGCTACGCAACGTACGCTACGCAACGTACGCTACGCAACGTAAGCTACGCAACATAAGCTACGCAACGCAAGCTACGCAACGCGAGATACGCAACGCAAGCTACGCAACGCAAGCTACGCAACGCAACGCAAGCTATGCAACGCAACGCAAGCTGTGCAACGCAAGCTACGCAACGCAACGCAAGCTACGCAACATAAGCTACGCAACATAAGCTACGCAACGTAAGCTACGCAACGTACGCTACGCAACGTACGCTACGCAACGTACGCTACGCAACGTACGCTACGCAACGTACGCTACGCAACGTACGCTACGCAACGTACGCTACGCAACGTACGCTACGCAACGTACGCTACGCAACGTACGCTACGCAACGTGTGTAAGCTATGCAACGTGAGTTACGCAGCGTAAACTAGGCAATGTAAACTGGGCAATGTAAGCTAGCAGTACAAAAAGACAGAACGTTTTCCAGAGGAAAAAGACAAGTAATAACAATTGCTGTTCAAAACTGGACAAGGCACACAACAGCACATATCAGACAGGACCACCGAAATAGGACAAGGAATTAAGCGTTAAGTAGTCGTACGGCCGAGGGAAAGAAAGAATCGTTGTATCTCTTGTTCCTTTTGCAGGGTGTGAGGGGTCCTCAATTATTTTTGTTGCCCGTGTGATGGTGTGGTGTTTGTAAAGGGAGTCCAGTGTGGGGAGTTCATGTTTAGTGATTTTTGAAGCCCATGCAGGCTATGCAACGTAAGCTATGCAACGTAAGCTACGCAACGTAAGCAATGCAACGTAAGCTACGCAACATGCGTGATGACGTCATTCGTCCCCACTGGAATCGAAAAGGGAATCGTTTGCAAGGAATTGAAACACTGGGAACCGGCTCTGAATAAGAACTGGTTCTCGATTCCCATCCCTTCGTACGAATGGGGTTAAAGTCCAGAGGAACCTGACTGGTAATTTTCCATCGACGAGGTAAAGAATTAGCATGTTTGGCTAGACTGGTTTCACTCAGATCTAGTGTTTCAAGAAGGACCTGAGAGAAAGAAAGAAAGAAAGAAAGATGACGGTAGACCAAGCAAAGACGGAGAAGGATGGGCATCGTGAGAGTAATGACACAGCGAACGCCTCCGCTCTTTTTTCTACAGGCACTTTTCGATGGGACCCTGTGGACTGAAAACAGCAAAGAAAAGCACTTTTTTCTCACAGATACCAGTTGAGTGCCAAGCTTTATGTGAAGTGTCTCTTCTTCTTGTCTTTTTTTTCCCCCAGGAGGACACACATACACGATTAATAAAAGAGAGGGTGGGGGGGGTTTAGACGACCAAGAGTGAGAAGATTAATTTGTAAGAGGAAATGAAAGAAATTTGAGTACAAGGCTGATGTGGGACACGACAGCTCGCGATAATCAGACATGGGATGTTACAGATATACCCAGACATGCTGGTAATGAGAGATGCTGATAACGAGAGCTGTGGTAATGAGAGATACCCAAGCCAAATGCCTCTTAGTCACTGCCGCTACACATGTCTGTTAATCCTCCATTTCTGCACGGCAAATATCTGCGGCAAAGCTGGCAGAAAATGGATCCGTGACTTTGGACAAGAACCCTTTTTATGACATAATATTTTTTATTTTTTTAAACAAGCACATCTAGTTTTGTCAGGGTCGTATAAGTGGATATGAAAGACTTGTACACGTTCCCTCTGGCTTCGTTCAGACATGACGGCACTGAAGGAACAAAATATCTTTGTGAAAAAGAGCGAAAAGAGCAGAGCTCTTTGGCGAAATGACTTCCACGTTGCCAACCGCCGGCACTCGGGTAGAAGAAAACTGTGGACTCTGAAATCGCACTTTCAGACTTGTGTAGTCTAGGATACGGCCTCCTTTCCTTCATGAGCAGTTTGTTTCCCCAGACTGAGAGGCTGGAACAGCGTCGGTGCGTGATCGTACACAAGCCTCATTAGAAAATCATTATGAGTTATGATTCCCATGGTGTTTCCAGCAATAACGTCTAACTAATTAACTTTCATTGGAAATTTCTTCAGAAATGTTCAGTGAGTGTGACCTTGTGGGAATCACGTAGCCGTCGTGCTCCGAACTTGCTCGCTTTGATCGTGATCGAATGATGTTTCGAGTGAACTTCGATGGGGTTGGATACGTGTTGTAACCATGGTGACGGACAAACAAACAGATGAATGATGGTTGGTTTGGACTGTAGCTACGTAAGGGATAATGCCCGAGGCAAACCGTCCCCGCGTCGTCCATATATTTATGTTAATGTCCCGCATTATCCCGCTTATACCACGGTCACTTATCAAAAAACATAAATATTAAATCAGTTTTATAACAAGCCACAGCTGAGCGGCTATTTAATCTCTCGTCTGCAGCCGTTGTAACCTGGTAAGTTACAAAGTTTTTTAACAAGCCATAACTCAGTTTCCTTGGTAACACCTGAGGGTTTGACTAATACCTGGAACATTCACTACTGTCCCATAAGATCCTTATGCAATGGACACAGTGACTACGTTTACATGCAGTCAAAATTCGGGTTTTTGCTAATATTCCGGTTACTGAAACATTCGGAATAATGTGTTTCCATGCGTGAGCAAACAGGGTTATGGATCAAACCAGCGACACACGGAGAACGTCATGATGCAATTTCCGTCATTTCCGCTTCTTCTTCCTGTATCCAAATTCAAAACAACAACAATAACAGCAGCATGGCGGATAATGACAGCCCAGTAGAAGTCGTTTTGTCTCTTGTCCCTGTAGTTCTCCTTTTTCAGCGTCTTCCAGCAGAGCTTGATCTGGTCTGGCATTCGTACAAATCCTGCTTCTCGCAACTTTTCACTCACTTTTTTGTAAATCTGGCTATCTCCTTACTTTCTACCGTCTACAAATGCCAAAATGTTCATATCTTTCATTACATTTATGAAGTGATTAGTCTCCTCCTGGTCTTGTGTTTCTCCGTGTTTATAAGAACTTCCTGGACTCAAAAGACCAGGATTCCTTGCAAAAAGAGCATGTGCAGAAAACAAATTCCTGTTCCGTTTGATTCGGGAAATCCTACGGAAGAGTATTAGGGCCATGCAGGAGAAAAAATATTTGAGAGGGGAAGATTTTTTTTTATTGTGCACTTTGAGAAAAAAGTCAAAATGTTGAGATTAAGGTTGAAATACAATTTCAAGAATAAAGTCGAAATTTTGTGAATAATGTCGGCATTTCGAGAAGTTGAAATACATTTTGACTTTTTTCTCGAAATTGTACTTCAACATTAATCTCGACATTTCGACTTTTTTCTCTACATTTCGACTTTTTTCTCGAAGTGCATTATGAAAAAAAAATCTTCCTCCTCTAAATTATTTTTTTATTTTTCTCCTGCGTGGCCCTAATACTCTTCCATAATATCCCGTTAGGTTATACATGACCAAATATTCAGGTTAGAAAAGGAGTATCCAGGGGTCATATTCAGGTTTTTTAAAACCGGAATATGAGCAAATTCCGGTTATTCAAAGGGGTTATTGGTGTTTACATGGCCGTGCAAAACCGGGTTATTGCTAATATTCCGGTTTTAAAAGGTTTATTGACTGCAGGTAAACGTAGTCACTGTCACTCTCGGTAAAGTTGCAAAGTCTTTTGCAATAAACGGAGCAGCAGATGCTGTAAGTCCCTATAAAAGGAGTCCAGACTCCACTACGGTGAGTTTCACGTGAGCTCAGAGAGGATATCCTGGCTGGGGAGGTCATGTGACTCTTCAGGGGAGTAACAGTCCCCGGAGCGGTTTTCATCTATTTTCTAACCTTCCCCTCGTCCCCCTGATGAAATCCCTTGGAAGATAACCTCACTTTTGATCAGTTCAAAAAAGTGGGAAAAGAGAGAAAGAGAAAAAAAAAGTGATGAGAGAGAAAAAGGCAATTGGGCTTGAGGCTTATTAGTTCCAGCAGTTCCTTCCCTCCCTGTCGTACCTGCGCCGGCGTGTCCTGTGCATCTTAAACAGGGATGTTTTCTTTAGGGCAAAAGTATCGGCATTGCCTGATCCTGCAGCAGTGTTGTGCAAGTTCACACTTCTCATGAACTAGTTCAAATTCAGTTCACATGGTTTAAAAATGAACATTTCACGTTCAGAGTTCACCATTTTAATTTTGAACTAGTTCATAGTTGAACTAGTTCAAATTCAGTTCATTTCAATACTTTTAGGTGAGAAGTACCAATGAAACGCCCCCCTATCCTAAAACTGTTCACTGTATACAATCATGTTTTGTTCTAATGCAGGGGTCGGCAACTCGCGGCTCTAGAGCTCTTGGAACTTTTTTCAAAAATGTTCAACCTTTTTTTCTCTTTTTTCTTCTTTTTTTTCCTTTTTTTCCTTTTTTTCTCTTTTTTTCTTCCTTTTTCTTTTTTTAATCTCAACATTTCGACTTTTTTCTCGACATTTCGACTTTTTTCTCAAGATTGTACTTCCACATTAATCTTGACTTTTCGTCTTTTTTCTCCAAATTTGGACTTTCCTCGACATTTCGACTTTTTTCTCGACATTTCGACTTTTTTCTCAACATTTCCACTTTTTTCCTCAACATTTTGACTTTTTTTCTCAAGATTTTACTTCAACATTAATCTCGACATTTCGAATGTTTTTCTCAAAATTTTTACTTTTTTCTCAACATTTCGAATTTTTTCTCTTCATTTCAACTTTTTTCTTGACATTTCACCTTTCGCCATTTGCCTTCATTCTAAGGCTTATACATACAAAGCTTTTCATTTTTTGCTGCTCCAGACATGTTTGTTTTTGGTCCAATATGGCTCTTTCAACATTTTGGGTTGCCGACCCCTGTTCTAGTGGCTTTTCAACTTCATTCAGAAGCTGTAAATCTCCAACAATGTAGTCCATTATCAGTGTATCTCCCTGTAGCTGAAATCAAACCCACATGACGTTTCAAATGTAAAGTTGACGAGGCAGACGTTGGGACTTGTTTTCTCAGCGCAGGTGGACATAATTTGCACAGAAAGGTTAGACTTTTACCGTCCGACTCTTTGGGAGACGATGTGTAAAATTCCCTCAGGTAATGATAAGCGGATCATCATCTGCGTCTGCATCGTCTCTCTCTTCACTGGTCATGTAAAGATGCACCGGGCTCGGGCCGCCGTTGCCATGGAGATGGTGCCCGTTGCTATGCTAGTGTGCACTGCATTGTGGGTAATGTAGTGTGAAGTTGTTCTCTCGTCGAGTATTTTAAATGTGGTGGAATGTATTCCGTAGTAATTGGACCTAAACAGTGAAGCTGAAACTCACATAATCTGAACAGTTCAAGTTCCAGTTTTTGATCTGCAGAATGAACAAGTTCAAGCTCTTTATTTGCAAATATGTTGCGTTCAGTTCAACGTTCTCGTTCATGCACAACACTATCCTGCAGACGACAAAGCTCACAGTTAGGTAAACTGGCTCAGGCAGTCGAGCGATAGAAATGAAAAGCAGAGACAGGAGAAATGAACTGAAGGAGACGGAAAGGCATCGCTGGGACAAAGATTGAGAGAAAGACCACTTGATAAAGTTTACAGCGGCCAAGGACACCGGCATCACACCCGGGAGCTGCAGCGGCAGAACCTTCGACGGGGGGGCGGGGGTGGGACATTAACTCACGATCCCCCTCCAAGCAGATTCCTCCGTTTGCATGCATGAATCTCCCATCAGCTCGACGTGTTCATAATTCACTTTTCGCCCTGGTGCGTCTCGGCGTGGCGAACGCCTCGATCCAGACATTAGAGCAGCTCCTGGTGGACTCAGATCCACCGGCTGTCATGCATGAAAACGGAGCCCCGTCAGAGCTGCACGAGTCAAAGAAACGCAAGTGTGAGGACCGAGCATGTGAAAGGGATCGCTAAATGCACATGTCAAGCGGGACTAATTAGCACAGCGAAGCTCGCCCGACTCCTCTAGATGGAATTTGCCCATCAGGAGACAAGAGCGCCATAAAAAGCTCCGCGTGTGTGTTTGTTGGTGAGTCGTGGGTGTTTGTTTAGGGATACACAGTCCTTTCCCGTATTAGCATTCTGCCCTCGGTGCTGAACGACTCAGCACATAATTACCAACTCTGGAATCCAGATGGCAAACAGAGGAGGGGTTTCTAATCTCCGGGAGAACTCTCTTCTGCCCTCGTTTTGCTTGGAAAGTTCAAAAAGTTACATCAGGAAAAAGCACAAAAAACTAAAAATCCACTGATTGTTTAAGTCACTTTCACACCGGTGTGGTGGATTTTCAAAATAAAACCCCACAAGCGTGCTCTGATTCCCATCTGGACGTTATGTGGTGCCGTTTAGGCTGCAGGTAAACAGTTGAGAGGCTTTAGAAAATAATTGAGAGGTTTGATTTAGAAGTCAAAACACTAGAACTCGGTGGCTCAACGATACCATGTCTTTTCTGAAGCTGGAAAAGATCATATACTCAGTGAAAGGTAGCTCTAACAATTTTATGATAAGTGGCTTCCTTTTCTTACATTCTTCCACTCTCTCCAGACCCTGCCCCTGATTGACGGACCCTTCCCCTCTCTTTCTCTCTCTTTCTTCCTTATTATTGATCTATTTTTTTTAAATTTACTGTGTAGCTTTAATACTTCATTATTACTTAAAATAATTTCATTTATTTATTTATCATTATTAATATTATTTCCTTATTTGCTTAAATTAAGAAAAACATCCTCGGAGGTAGTCTGGATATCTTTTTCTCATTCCATCGAGATGCACAGTATTTTTATGGTATCATATATCCTATATATTGTAGATTACCATACAGAAATAATATGACACTCAATGTAAACGTGTCATGATTCCTGTTCTACTGTGCCTTACCCCCTAATAATATATATATATATATATATATATATATATATATATATATATATATATATATATATATATATATATAAAAGAAGTCAAAACACTAATTTTACTTGATTTGATACCACACATCCATTTTATTTGTGAAATTCTAATATGGTGAGATAAATGTGTTTAAATTAGCAGATTACCGCACAATTACCGCAAAAACTCCTGCTGCGACCATGATCACATGGTATGGAGCACAAGCATACAAACGTTTGTACATTTCAATCAAGTTCAATTAAATACTCAATTTGGCAGAGGAAGGACATTCTTCAAAAAGGCACTTAATTTATAAATAACATTTAACTTATTAGATTGTAGTAACAAAATCAATTTAAACATAGATGGTCAGTTTATATAATACTTTGGTCTGCTTAAACTCCAGCAGCATTTGGTTGGTGTGTTGTTCCGACGGCAAAGTCTGGATGTAAATAAATGAATAAATGAATGCGAGGTTGGGTTAATCTTAGCATGGCCTAATCCAGACTCAAACAGATAAGCTGTGGTACCTTAGCTCAGGTGAGGGCGTTACCGCCGGTCCCCAGTCCTCCGTCTCTAAATTTACCCAGTTTTGCATGAACTGGAGTTGGGCGGAGCCACTTCCTGCCACCATGGCGCCATCCAGAGCAACAAAAGTATTTTAGTGAAGTCACAGGAGCTTTGTCTGCTTATTTTTATATTTTTATATGTTCTTTCTGGATGTGAACAGGACGTGAGTAGTGCACTCGGGCCATGAAACCCAGGAGGGGTAATTATAACAAGCCGACAACAGGAAGCCAATAAAATTCTAATTTTGTTTTTATTGCTGGACAAATAACTGAAAAATATCATCACATTCATCTGGTATTTGAGAGTTTCTAACAGAACAATGGATGGATGGATGAAGGATGGATGGATGGATGGATGGATGGATGGATGGATGGATGGATGGATGGATGGATGGATGGATGGATGGATGGATGGATGGATGGATGGATGATGGAATGAACACATCTCTCTCTTCTCAGTGATGTAACTAAACGGCGTGCAGCGCCATGCAAAGCTCTGGTTTGGATCGTAAAACAGAGTTCAGATGTGCAGCCAGTGAACATCTGTCCATTAGCCATAAAACGGAGAGCCAATAAAATCTGACATTAAAGAGCAGAAGAAAGGATTTATTTATGACATCCAGATAATACAAGAGTAAAAGCATTAGAAAGATGTTTGAGCGCGTGGTGTTAACTGTTTCGGCATGATGTCCGTGTCCAGCTGGTCGTGTGTTTGATGAGTACGTATCTCTTTATTTCATGGTCTTAATCCCTTTTTTATTCAGCAATAACATTGTGTATGCCTTGAAAAGGTAACAGGCAGGAAAATATAGAATATGCAAGAAACACATTGAAAGGTCAATGTGTCAAGAAACATCCTCAAACCACTTTAGTATTTTCACTTCGACCTGCAGCAGGGTTTGGAGTAGGGATGCCCTGATACCATTTTTTTAACACCGAGTACGACACGTACAAAGACCGGGTCAAATACAGTATTACAAAAGTAATCTGTAACAATTCGTACGGTGAATTAAACCCATTTGACAATTCTAGCAAATCAAATCAAATCAAACTTTATTTATATAGCACTTTTCCTACAAATAATGAAACACAAAGTGCTTAACAGAAAAAAAAAAACAAGAAAAAACAAATAAACATAAAACTTATTAATGCCCCCCCTCCCCCCTCCCCGCAGACAAAAGCACACTACAATTCACCTAAATTCCTAAATTACACACACAGACACGCACGCAGACACATGGTGCAGACATGGCTAGGCACAGAGGATCCAGGTGACGAAACGGTAACAGGGAGCCGTCCACGCCAGGAGGTCTCATAGCCCGCAGCTACAAGGGGGGGGGGCCCACAGAGACCATCCCGGCCCGGACGGAAAGAGGAGTCCACACCACAGCGGTGAAGCCGTGGTGCAGAGCTCCACAACCATCCAGGCCAGAACCACCCCCAGGACGACCCCCTGCAGGCCAGAGTCACTCCCAGCATGGAGGCTCCCCATGAGGAAACACTGGAGATAAAAGCTACAAGAAAGCAGGATAAAATACACTAAAGGAGTTTATAAAAAACATAAAACATACAAACATAAAATCCTAAAAGTATGTCTAGAAAGTAAGACATTAAAAACTAAAATAATAAAACAGTAAAATGTATAAAATAGACCATAAATAACAACTAAAATATTTAGATAAAACATTGAGATTAAACAAAAATAAAATACGATAAGAAAGGATAAACTAAATATAAAACAGAGCAGTAAGATTCAATAAAAATAAGGGTGAGCATAAGAAATGTAAAAGAGTTAAATTAGTCAGTTAAAAGCCTGATTAAAGAGATGGGTCTTGAGCCTCTTTTTAAAAACATCAACAGTCTCTGCGGCCCTGAGGTTCTCCACTATTTCACACAACTGACGAGAATAACGTTTCTATACGGTCAAAACGTGCAAAGTAATACTACGTTGTGTCAGCTAAAAACTGTCTCCTTAAAGTTATTGCATAAAGCATTTAAAAACAGACAATCAAACGCCTGAAGACGATTTGATGAGGAGCGTCTCGTGTGGTTTTTGCCATCTTCTCCCTCCTGAATGGTTTCCCAATCTTCACCCCTGCATCCTCTCTGATTATGAATAATAATCACCATGTGCAGGTCCATCTGTTGTTGGGCAAACACCAAACGATTGATATCTGCCAAAGCCACTTGGCGAGACGTCACCTTCAGCTGAGAGAAGGCGAAGGCTCTGGGAGCAGATGCTGTCGGGCAGCGAGGCCGGCGTTCGTCGCCGCTCGCGCTGACGGTCCCTCACATCTGCTTCGTCTGGTCCTCTTCCAGTTCCCTCCTCCTCCTCCTCCTCCTGCGTTGCCCTCCGTCCTCTGCTCGCCTCACTCAACCCATTAGCCGCGATACACACACACACACACACACACTTAGAGGCTGTAGTTTAAACACTTCATGAATACGAGAACAGAGAAGCTGCGTTGCTAATGCGGCAGCCTCCCAGATGGTGAGGTTTGTTGTCTTTAACAGGGTTTTCCTGCAAATTAAGATTTTAAATCATGTCACTCCTCTTTTCACATGTTTTAAAAACAAAACTCGAGGAGATGTAAAGTTCATATCCAGGAGGCACGACCACTGAAGTAAAATGCCACCCAGCCTAAGCCAAGTCACGCACTCCCACCTTTGGCTACAGCACAGAAATGCAGCTTTTCCGGCGGCGTCGTTTTGAAAAGTTTATACAGCATGACATTTATTTCCACTCAGACTTTCATTAATTTTTTGAGAGGGTCTCGTATTGATGCTTGAAGAGCTGGAGTTGAGGTGCAGTTGAGTGTAAATTTTTTTTTTTTTTTTTATTGAATTGTTTATTTCGAACACATAAGGCAAAAATATAACATTTTAAAACAAATTCAAAACATAAAAAAGCAACAACAAAAACGTAATACAAACAGGGAAAAAACATTTTTTTTAATTTTTTTTATTGAATTGTTTATTTCGAACACAAGGGAAAAATATAAAATTTTAAAACAAATTCAAAACATACAAAAAAAAAGCAACAACAACCAAAACGTAATACAAACAGGGAAAAAAAGGTGTCCAAAAAGGAGCAGGTAGAAGTAAAACTTATTTAACCCTGCCCCTTTGTTACCTCTATTATAAATTAAACATAAATATTAATAATAAATAGCTGCTAATTTACACTATTAGGCTACAGATATCTCTTGCTCCCCGAACCACTTTTATTTAATTTCGGCCTGATGAATCTCAGACTTATGTACCTGAAGAGAATGTTTTACTTTGATAGAAAAACCCTCTGGGTGTGTTAGATTTCTGACCCCTGAATCTTCTATTTTGTGTTTGCTCTGACGAGCAGCCTGTTGTACCTCCCACTGCTCCCCGCTCACTTTAGTGGTCACCTTCCTAAATCCATCAGACACATCACTGAAACAGTTGGAGGATATTTTCTTTCTTCTCTTTTCATTTCCTCTACCTTTTTGGTATCCTTTAATGAATGAATTACATATTCTCTTGCTGCTACTTCTGGCTGCCTTGGACTCTCCTCTTTTTAACGTTGCTGTATTATTAAAAGAGATAATAGCTTCTGTCGGCCCTGGTATTTTTTAGTTTCATATCGTTTTTACTACTGGTTCAAGCCGTGAACTGGCTTTAAATTAATGCTGTTGTTAAGCAATCTGTTACACTGTTTAAAAATCATATTTTTTTATTATTATTCTTACCTCCATGTCACCCAAGGGGTGCAGAGCTCATCACATTTGGGGATAGAGCAACCGGCTGTGTTGATCCGTGTTTATAGTTTAGAGGACCAATGCGTAGGCAGGAAGTTGTTTTAAAAAGGATAAAATAAAATTTTTAACTTTTGAAAGTGATGAAAGGTGTTCTATAGGTGCCCTTTAAGTTTACACCTTTTTTTATCATGCATTGGTAAAAACCCTCCACCTAACCTACTAGTACCAGTCCCTGACCCGGATAAGTGAAGGGCTTTGTACCAGAAAGGGCATCCGAGAACAAAATCGGTCAAATCGACGTGCTCTCATTCCTTCTTTTGTCCCTTGTCCATGTCTCACAGAAACCCCGACAAGGGCCTTCAGTTCCTGATCTCGCGAGGCTTCATCCCCGACACGCCCATCGGCGTCGCCCACTTCCTGCTGCAGAGGAAGGGCCTGAGCCGGCAGATGATCGGAGAGTTCCTCGGAAACAGCAAGAAGCCCTTCAACAGGGACGTCCTGGAGTGAGTGATTTCCTCCTGACATCATTCTGAGGGGCTGTCTTTGGTTTATTGAGGGCTGGGGGGGTTGGAACTTTAGCAATATCTGGCGTTTAAAGCCACTTTATGTGGTGATACTCATTCCAACCACAAGGGGGCATATGGTTCTGCTGTGTTGGCCAAAGACCCACTGACTATAGAGGATATGCATTGACGTCACTTCCCCACTTACGCCCCCTTACTCGCACTGAGTGGCAAAAATGGCTGCAACTAGTGGAGAAACTGTGACGAAGACGGGATAACAGCCGATTATCGGCTTAAATTAGCGTCAGTTGGACTTGACAGTGACCCGTACAGTTACCCCAATAACCAGTGGTCCATGGACATTAATATTTGGCCACGAATCCAGTTTCCTGATATTTATATGTACCATATTTTCCGCACCATAAGGCGCACTGCATTAAAAGGCGCACTAAATATATGGTAAAATACCGTACTATAGTGGCTGGGGTTGAGTTACGTATCTACCTGATGGAGCTGCTACAGGAAATGCTACAAAATCCTACAGCAAATGCAAAAAAAAACAAAAACAAGAAGAAAAGTACCGTATGTCAAACTTTATTAACAAAATAAAAACCAGCTTTGCTCGTCTCGTCAAAGTCGCCATGATGCGAGTCAGCATCGCTGCTGTTGTCTTGAACGTCTGTGACGATTCCTGACGTTTTTAGCGCCATTACTTCAGCGACACAAAGTACAGTAGCTACAATCCCCCTGATTACAGTAACAGAAATTACCGTAATGATCATATATAAGGCGCACTGCCGGTTTTTGAGAAAATTAAAGGCTTTTTGTTGCGCCTTATAGTGCGGAAAATACGGTACTTCATTTCTACGCCGGGGAAATACATGAAGCAAAGCTTGAAGGCTTACAAAAGTCTTGACGCTTGGTCCGACTTCAAGGCAGGATTTGTTGGAGAAATTAAAGTGATGAGGACAGCGAACTTTATGATTTGACCGTTTAACGTTAGCTACCCAAAAATCCAACATTACCTGATACAAAATGGGAACCACAAATCCACGTTTCGGTGCCTGGAATCCAGTTGTTTCTGTGAATTGCAGCGACCCATTTGTCTCTCTTAAGCTTATTTTTCGGCAATCTGTAAAACAATAACTCCGATTTCTTGCTAAATCTATGAGTACAGTCGATCGCACAACAGCTCTTTCCCATTTTTGATGTTTTCCAGTTGCTCAAACTGAAAGTTTACGCTGTCACTCAGTCTTTCTGCCACTCAGTCTTTCTGACACTCAGTCTTTCTGCCACTCAGTCTTTCTGACACTCAGTCTTTCTGCCACTCATTGGGCGAAACCTGCTGTGAAGTCACATCTGTGACGTCATGAGCATTCCGTCTATACTGTGTTAATGAGTAAAGATGGTCCGGCACATCTGGTGATACCGCTTATGTCCACTAGGGTTGAGGTACGTTGCGTCTTACGTCAGTCGCATTCACTTTCCTGCGATGTGCTGCCCCCCTGTGGTCAGGCAGGGTTTTGCTACATATGGTGGCTTTAATGGATTCAGACCAGGGCGCTGAACCTGTTCTACACTTTCTACTCTGTAAATCTCGAACAGAAATAAAACAAACCGTGGAGGAGAGATTTATCTTTTGGTCACAAGATTGCAATCCTTTACTTTCCCCCGATCGATTCCTTGTAACGCTGCTTTCTCAGAGTCTGACGCAGGTAATTGAATCTTTCATGAAGCCGTAGTTTTACTCTGCTGCTGTAAAAACCAACGTTGTTTTAATCTACAGTAAATTACAGACTTAAACATGCATTTTTCCTTGCTCCTCTTCTTGTTTAGTGACACGTCCAAAACGAGCATTAACCGGCCAAGGAAAAAAAAAAGGACAGTGCCGACATTAGTGTGCAGGCTGGAGGCCTAATTAGCTGCTCAGCAGCCGCGGCTAACAGCATGCTGATGCCTTTGCAAATGTCACTTTGGTCCGGTGTGGTCATCCCTCTCCAGATTCAGCGCCTGGGCTGCACGCCGTCCTCCCGTGACACGTACGCCGCAGAGCAAGTGTGTTTACTCTGTCTGTGCGTCCCCCGGGGCTCCGCGGCACCGTGGCAGCCTGTCAGCTGCTGTCAGTCAAACGCGCCGCGGCCCCGCAGCCCCGACAAAAACAGCTCTCTCCATGTTCTCGCAAGGAACTCAACAATAAGGAGCCAATCATGTCGTTTCACTGAAGTCAGGAGAGGAAAAGAGTCGCAATTGAAGCAACGGGGGTGAAAATATCTCGACTTTCACCCACAAAAAATCCAGATCTAAACCTTTTTAGATGAGATCAGCCGTCATTGATCTCTTCAACTGGGTCAAAATTACTGTAACATTTAGATTTGGATATTTAGATTACCATTAGGCAAGGCAAGTTTATTCGTATGGCACAGTTTGGCACAAGGTAATTCAAAGTGCTTTACATCAACATTAAAAGCGGCAAGACACAATTAAACAGTAAATAACAAATAAAATTAAAGCTGAAAGCAGTGATGAACGGGCCCTCGCGCGTGCAATTTTCACAAATAAAAGTCAAGTACTCAAAACCGAGTCAGATGACACCACCCATGACTCTTTATATCAAACCATTCAAAAGTTATAGCAGAAAATGGGAACTATCACATTTCGACCAATCAGAAGAAGGGGCAGGGCTAATTTGCACCAATTAAGGTGAAGGACTCAAGACCGAGTCAGATGACACCACCCACGAGTCTTTATGTCAAACCATTCAAAAGTTATGGCAGTAAATAGGGACTATCAAATACGGACCAACCACATGAAGGGGGGGGCGCGCTTTTTGTCGTCTATCGTCGCCACGGTAACGCTTTTGACTGAGAAAAGTAATGCGCGTCGTCACAGGATCGAGACGCACATTTTGATGTATAACACACCTGGGTGCACGTTACGGTTCGGGCAAAGAAACGCGCCAAAATTACTCGATTAATTCAAAATGGCCTTCTTCCTTTTCGTTTTTTTCTTTATGTTTCTTTCTTTAAGTTGCGACATGATACAGGTGTGTACCGATTTTTGTGCATGTACGTCAAACCGTATTGTGGGGCTTGAGGCACGAAGTTTTCTAGGGGGCGCTGTTGAGCCATTTTACCACGCCCATTAATGCAAACCATGAAATATCAAATTTTTCGCCAGGCCTGGCTTGCGTGCAACATTTGGTGACTTTTGGGGAACGTTTAGGGGGAAAAAAGGCCCTCCTTTCGTCGTAAAAAAAAAAAAAAAAAAAAAAAAAAATTCCTTCACCTTCCTAGGGCCTTCGGGCCCTAATGACATAAAATGATGCGCATGATGTCACAGATGCAACTTCACAGTGGGTTTCGCCCACTGAGTGTCAGAAAGACTGAGTGTCAGAAAGACTGAGTGTCAGAAAGACTGAGTGGCAGAAAGACTGAGTGGCAGCGTAAACTTTCAGGTTGAGCAACTGGAAAACATCTAAAATGGGAAAGAGCTGTTGTGCGATCGACTGTACTCATAGATTTAGCAAGAAATCTGAGTTATCGTTTTACAGACTGCCGAAAAATAAGCTTAAGAGAAACAAATGGATCGCTGCAATTCACAGAAACAACTGGATTCCAGGCACCGAAACGTGGATTTGTGGTTCCCATTTTGTAAGACTCCTCTCCCTGGCCCTGCCCCTTCTCAACCTTTCCCCGACCCTGCACCCCATCCTGGGACTTGCTGATTGGGCCGGAGCTTCAGGAGCTGCGTGCTGGCCTGCAGTCCCCACCCCTGGTCATCCCGTTGCTGCTTCCACCTGCCTGCTGTGCTGTTGCCGTCCCCGACCTCCAGTCTGGCCCTCGGCAGGAGGGTCCCCCCTTATGATCCTGGTCCTGCTCAAGGTTTCTTCCCTCCTAAAGGGGAGTTTTTCTTGCCACTGTTTGGCTTAAGGTTTTTCTCCCACTATTGGAGTTTTTACCTGCCATTGTTTATGTAATAATTGCTCGAGGGTTTATGTTCTGAGTCTCTGGAAAGCGTCTAGAGACAACTTTTGTTGTATTAGACGCTATATAAATAAAATTTAATTGAATTGTATCAGGTAATGTTGTATTTTTGGGTAGCTAACGTTAAACGGTCAAATCATAAAGTTCGGTGTCTTCATTACTTTAATTTCTACAACAAATCCTGCTTTGAAGCGTCAAGACTTTTGTATGCTTTCAAGCTTTGCTTCATGTATTTCCCCTGCGTAGAAATTAAGTACATTTAAATATAATTATATGTACTAAATATTAATGTCCATTGTCCATTAATGTCCATGACCACTGGTTCTTGGGGTAACTGTACGGGTCACTGTCAAGTCCAACTGACGCTAATTTCAGCCGATAATCGGCTGTTATCCCGTCTTCTCCACTAGTTGCAGACATTTTTGCCACTCAGTGAGAGTAAGGGAGTCATGGCGGGATGCGTCAATGCAGACCCTCTATAACTGAACGCTGCCTCACCTTGCTTGGTTCTTGTTCTTGGGAAACAACAAACCACCAGATCCAGATGAACCTCAGGGGTCTGGGAGCTTCATAGGAACTAACAGATCTAGTATGGATTCTGGTCCAAGACCATTCAGGTCTTTGTAGACCAGCAGTAAGATTTTAAACTCTATCCTTTGACTCACTGGAAGCCAGTGTAGTGATTTCATGGCCGGTGTAATATGGTCCAGTTTCCTGGTGTTTTTAAGGACTCTGGCGGCTCGTTCTGGATCAGCTGCAGCTGCCTGATAGATTTGTTGTTAAGGCCTGTAAAGATGCCATTGCAATAATCCAACCTACTGAAAATTAATGCATTCATAAGTTCATACATTCATGTCTGGTTTAGACAGAAACCCCTTAATTCTAGCAATGCTTTTCAGTTGGTAACCATTACAGCAACAATTACTGTAAAACTGCATCAAATTTGGGATTTTATCACCTTAAAATCAGAGGTTGACTTCAGCGTTTCTGCAGCAGCCCTGAAGGAACGAGTCGGATCAAACATTTGCTCGTGAGCATCCCCCATAGTTTTCACGTCTGCTCTGAAGGGCGGGATGTGGAGGCAGAAAATACTGGATGCACTCTGCATTTTATGGCACACGATGTTACTTCATCCTACATAGCTTTCTTAAGATAGACTGGGAAAGTTGCTGAAGGGAAACTGTTTGGTTGCAGTATAAACTGAAAATAAATGGGAGGGGGGAGAGGAAAAAAAAAAGAAGGCAGGCAAGAAGGCTTTTGAAATGTTAATTTTAAGAGACGCAGAATGTCGTTGCTTTGATCAGGACCTCCTGCTGCGGAGCTTCATGATGGGTGGGGCTCGCTGCTGATTGGATATTCTGTATTCAGGACGTAAAGTTAAGCCGTCTCAATGTCCCGTTCTGCCAAAACACCCAGTGAATACATAACTGAGTTGCTAGAGACTTTCTAAAATGATTGTATCATTTGTAACTGTTTTCTTTTACCCAATAAGTCAAGACATTTAGAGTTGGAAGCCATACAAATTAGGAGTTTATTGTAAAGCTAAAGAAAAAGGCACACAGTGGGGAAGGTATATACACAGAGTTTGGGGGGTTGAGATGCTAAATAAATAAGCCAGTTATTCAATGATCCTGACGTGATGAAACACTGGTCTTCAGAATTCAAACAAAAGGGAAGCAGCACCATAAACTAAAGTACAAAAAAGGTGTTGAAATCTAAAAAGCATTTACTGAAACTAAATCCCAACTCCTGGTTAAAAACTATCAAACCACCTTAACAAAAAACCTGTTTGTTCAACCAAAACAACTTATAACAGTCAAGTCAAAACCACAGAAGTAACTCAGAAGGCAGTGGAGATACAAACTGCTATCTAATAAATTAACTAAACAATTATTTCATTTCATTCTTTATTTCATTCAAAAAAATAAAATAATTCAATACAAATACAAATGTTCTTAAATTGTGAATGAAAAGAGAGCAGAAAGAAGAAGAATCTTATCTGATCTGCCCCTTTTTCCAAGAAATAACTTCACAAATAATATAAATTAAAAATACTACTAATAAAAAAACAACAATTAAGTGAATAAAAAAAACTAAAATTAAATTAAATTAAAATAAAATAAAATTACCGCCGCCTATGGGTATGTCAATCACACTCAACTAACATATTTCATTATATTTACTTAACATACAGGCTTTAATTGTACTTTTGAATGTAATGTTAGTCAAAAGTTCAAGCATCTGGTCACAAGTTTGAGGCACCCGAAAGAAGGTCTTTTATTTCCTGGGTCTCTGGATCTGGAGTTCTGATTGGTTGGGCTGCAACCAATGGGGAAGCAGCAGCAATCAGAGTGTCATCAAGGGAAACAAGAAACAGCTGGGAAGCAGGAAAAAATCAAGAAAAAGCTATTTTATTCAAAATAAAAACATATCTAAGTGTCATGCCAAAGCCCAGTGGGAAAAAAAAGAAAGAAGGAGGAAAGGCCAAGACACAACATCTGGTCTCAAAGGTTCTGTTTATTGAAAGATTTCTAGGCTCCAAAAACGAGTCAATCTCAGTGTTAAAATGTCCAACAGAAATAAAACAGAAATAAAAATATTCAGAGCCAGAGTTCACATCCAGAGCAAATGTTTGAGATGGCGCATCAGTCAACATAACACAAGGCCACAAATGTCTGAATGATCAGGGTGTTTGGACTGACAACTGCAATAACGTCTGTGGTGTCAGGCGGCTACTCGCTTTCAGTGAATCTGACTCCTGACATGTGAATAAAGACCTAAAAGGTAATGTGGCTTGTTGAGCTGTTGATTTTACTAACCAGTTCTGGGTCGGTCTGGAAGGGTCCGTGATTTAAGAGATGAAAAAAGGACTGGCTGAGTAAGTGTGCAGAGACATGTGTCCTCCGACTGTCTAGCCTCTGATTTTATTTCTATTCACTTTATTTTATAGGCCGAGAAAAAAAAAAAGTCTAAAAAAAGGAGATAAATGGTTGTTTTGAAAAATAGCTTTGAATGGACTCGTGACATATTAACGATAGATTGGAGGTGAGTCTCTCCTTGAATCTGCAGCTAAACATGGAGCAATAATGACAGCAGGAGTTGTGTTGCCGAGGCAACCAGGGTGTCCTGAGGAAACTGGTCCTGTGAGACGGGACTGGGGGGGGGTCCGGGTTCTGGGGTCCCAGTAAGGAACCGTTACCTTTGTTACAGCTAGTTCTTTGTCTAGTCTTTACGTTGTTTTTTTTACTTTCTTATGTTTTAGTCCAGTGGTTCCCAACATTTTTTCCTTGGGCCCCCCTTACTCGTGTCTAAGACCAGCCGGGCCCCCCGACCCGTACGTACTGGCACCAAAAGAGTAAAGTGATTTGTTACAAATCTTTAATTGAAAAAATGAACATTAATTATGTTTTTGTGATACATTTCTCTTTGGTTTACCCTGACTTTGTCTTTCTCACGGGGGGCCTCACCTTCATTTTGTGTCACCAATGTATAAAATACACACAGAAAATAATTGCAAGGACATAAAATAATTTCTGAAAAATGTCTCTTAATATGAGCGCAAACATTTTTAACATTTTTCCTTTAACAACCTGTTGGAGTAGTAGTATGATTATATGTTGAATAATGATATAATAATAAGTTATTAAGTTTTTATCCTGCTAAATAACTTAGAAATATATTTTGGTCATTTTAAAATACTACATGGGTTAATACAGACTTGGATTACAGTATTCCATTAGGTGTTATTATGATTTTTTTTATTTATTTAACATGCGGAAATATAATTTTTACAACTGCATAATTTCAAAGCAGACAAAGTTTCGCGCCCCCCCAGAGATCTCTGGCGCCCCCCCAGGGGGGGCCCGGACCCCAGGTTGGGAGAAACTGTTTTAGTCCACGCTTAGGCTAAGAGACGCAGCCACTACCTCTTAGTCAAGTTAGCTCGCTGTCATCGCTACACTTTCAAATTACATTTGAGAAGCTTTATCAGAACTGAGAATGTTAAGTGTTGTAGTTAGTGTGAGCTATGCAAAGCTAAAAACTGCTCAAAGGAGTTTGAGGAAAACCACGGGACGGACAACGCAGAGAGTCGAGTAACACCTGCTTTTCTTTAGCAGGTGTGGCTAACGGCTGACTAGAAGCAGGTGTAGCTGACTAGAAGCAGGTGTGACTCATGAGACGCAGGTGTGGCTGACTAGAAGCAGGTGTGACTAACTAGAAGCAGGTGTGGCTGACTAGAAGCAGATGTGGCTAAATAGAAGCAGGTGTGGCTGACTAGAAGCAGGTGTGACTGACTAGATGCAGGTGTGGCTGACTAGAAGCAGGTGTGGCTGATTAGAAACAGGTGTGACTGACTAGAAGCAGGTGTGGCTGACTAGAAGCAGGTGTGGCTGATTAGAAGCAAGTGTGACTGACTAGAAGCAGATGTGGCTAAATAGAAGCAGGTGTGGCTGACTAGAAACAGGTGTGGCTGAATAGACGCAGGTGTGGCTGACTAGAAGCAGGTGTGGCTGAAGGTGTAGCTGACTAGAAGCAGGTGTGGCTGACTAGAAGCAGGTGTGGCTGACTAGAAACAGGTGTGGCTGACTTGAAGCAGGTGTAGCTGACTAGAAACAGGTGTAGCTGACTAGAAGCAGGTGTGGCTGACGAGACGCAGGTGTGGCTGACTAGAAGCAGGTGTGACTGACTAGAAGCAGGTGTGGCTGATGAGACGCAGGTGTGGCTGACTAGAAGCAGGTGTGACTGACTAGAAGCAGGTGTGGCTGACTAGAAGCAGGTGTGGCTGACTAGAAGCAGGTGTGGCTGACGAAACGCAGGTGTGACTGACTAGAAGCAGGTGTGGCTGACTAGAAACAGGTGTGACTGACTAGAAGCAGGTGTGACGGACTAGAAGCAGGTGTGGCTGACTAGAAGCAGGTGTGGCTGACTAGAAGCATGTGTGACTGACTAGAAGCAGGTGTGACGGACTAGAAGCAGGTGTGGCTGACGAGAAGCAGGTGTGGCTGACTAGAAGCAGGTGTGGCTGACTAGAAGCAGGTGTGGCTGACTAGAAGCAGGTGTGGCTGAGGAGAAGCAGGTGTGGCTGACTAGAAGCAGGTGTGGCTGATTAGAAGCAGGTGTGGCTGATTAGAAGCAGGTGTGGCTGACTAGAAGCAGGTGTGGCTGACTAGAAGCAGGTGTGGCTGACTAGAAGCAGGTGTGGCTGAGGAGAAGCAGGTGTGGCTGACTAGAAGCAGGTGTGGCTGATTAGAAGCAGGTGTGGCTGACTAGAAGCAGGTGTGACTGACTAGAAGCAGGTGTGGCTGACTAGAAGCAGGTGTGACTGACTAGAAGCAGGTGTAGCTGACTAGAAACAGGTGTGACTGACTAGAAACAGGTGTGGCTGAATAGAAGCAGGTGTGGCTGACTAGAAGCAGGTGTGACTGACTAGAAGCAGGTGTAGCTGACTAGAAACAGGTGTGGCTGACTAGAAACAGGTGTGGCTGACTAGAAGCAAGTGTGACGGACTAGAAGCAGGTGTGACTGACGAGACGAAGGTGTGGCTGACTAGAAGCAGGTGTGGCTGACTAGAAGCAGATGTGGGCGACTAGAAGCAGGTGTGGCTGACTAGAAACAGGTGTGGCTGATTAGAAGCAGGTGTGGCTGACTAGAAGCAGGTGTGGCTGACTAGAAGCAGGTGTGGCTGACTAGAAGCAGGTGTGGCTGACTAGAAGCAGGTGTAGCTGACTAGAAGAAGCAGGTGTGACTGACTAGAAGCAGGTGTGGCTGACTAGAAGCAGGTGTGGCTGACTAGAAGCAGGTGTGGCTGACTAGAAGCAGTTGTAGCTGACTAGAAACAGGTGTGGCTGACTAGAAGCAGGTGTAGCTGACTAGAAACAGGTGTGGCTGACTAGAAGCAGGTGTGGCTGACTAGAAGCAGGTGTGGCTGACTATAAGCAGGTGTGGCTGACTAGAAGCAGGTGTGGCTGACTAGAAGCAGGTGTGGCTGACTAGAAGCAGGTGTGACTGACTAGAAGCAGGTGTGGCTGACTAGAAGCAGGTGTGACTGACTAGAAGCAGGTGTGGCTGACTAGAAGCAGGTGTGGCTGACTAGAAGCAGGTGTGGCTGACTAGAAACAGGTGTGGCTGACTAGAAGCAGGTGTAGCTGACTAGAAGCAGGTGTAGCTGACTATAAGCAGGTGTGGCTGACTAGAAGCAGGTGTGGCTGACTAGAAGCAGGTGTGGCTGACTAGAAGCAGGTGTGACTGACTAGAAGCAGGTGTGGCTGACTATAAGCAGGTGTGGCTGACTAGAAGCAGGTGTGACTGACTAGAAGCAGGTGTGGCTGACTAGAAGCAGGTGTGACTGACTAGAAGCAGGTGTAGCTGACTAGAAACAGGTGTGACTGACTAGAAACAGGTGTGGCTGAATAGAAGCAGGTGTGGCTGACTAGAAGCAGGTGTGACTGACTAGAAGCAGGTGTAGCTGACTAGAAACAGGTGTGGCTGACTAGAAGCAGGTGTGGCTGACTAGAAGCAGGTGTGACTGACGAGACGAAGGTGTGGCTGACTAGAAGCAGGTGTGGCTGACTAGAAACAGGTGTGGCTGATTAGAAGCAGGTGTGACTGACTAGAAGCAGGTGTGGCTGACTAGAAGCAGGTGTGGCTGACTAGATGCAGGTGTGGCTGACTAGATGCAGGTGTGGCTGACTAGAAGCAGGTGTGGCTGACTAGATGCAGGTGTGGCTGACTAGAAGCAGGTGTGACTGACTAGAATCAAGTGTGGCTGACTAGAAACAGGTGTGGCTGACTAGAAACAGGTGTGGCTGACTAGAAGAAGGTGTGGCTGACTAGAAGCAGGTGTGGCTGACTAGAAGCAGGTGTGACTGACTAGAAGCAGGTGTGGCTGACTAGAATCAAGTGTGGCTGACTAGAAACAGGTGTGGCTGACTAGAAGCAGGTGTGGCTGACTAGAAGCAGGTGTGGCTGACTAGAAGCAGGTGTGGCTGACTAGAAGCAGGTGTGGCTGACGAGAAGCAGGTGTGGCTGACGAGAAGCAGTTGTGACTGACTAGAAAACAGATGTGGCTGACTAGAAGCAGGTGTGGCTGACTAGAAGCAGGTGTGGCTGACTAGAAGCAGGTGTGACTGACTAGAAGCAGGTGTGGCTGACGAGAAGCAGGTGTGGCTGACTAGGCGCAGGTGTGACTGACTAGAAGCAGGTGTGGCTGACTATAAGCAGGTGTGGCTGACTAGAAGCAGGTGTGGCTGACTAGAAGCAGGTGTGACTGACTAGAAGCAGGTGTGGCTGAGTAGTAGCAGGTGTGGCTGACTAGAAGCAGGTGTGGCTGACTAGAAGCAGGTGTGGCTGACTAGAAGCAGGTGTGGCTGACTATAAGCAGGTGTGGCTGACGAGAAGCAGGTGTGACTGACTAGAAGCAGGTGTGGCTGACTAGAAGCAGGTGTGGGTGACTAGAAGCAGGTGTGGCTAATGAGACGAAGGTGTGGCTGACTAGACGCAGGTGTGGCTGACGAGAAACAGGTGTGGCTGACTAGACGCAGGTGTGGCTGACTATACGCAGGTGTGGCTGACTAGAAGCAGGTGTGGCTGACTAGAAGCAGGTGTGGCTGACTAGAAGCAGGTGTAGCTGACTAGAAGCAGGTGTGGCTGACTAGAAGCAGGTGTGGCTGACTAGAAGCAGGTGTGGCTGACTAGAAGCAGGTGTGGCTGACTAGAAGCAGGTGTGGCTGACGAGACACAGGTGTGGCTGACTAGACGCAGGTGTGACTGACTAGAAGCAGGTGTGACTGACTAGAAGCAGATGTGGCTGACTAGAAGCAGGTGTGACTGACTAGAAGCAGGTGTGGCTGACTAGAAGCAGGTGTGACTGACTAGAAGCAGGTGTGGCTGACTAGAAGCAGGTGTGGCTGACAAAAAGCAGGTGCGACATCAAACATGGACTAAAAGTAAACAAAAACGACTTAAAGACTAGACAAAGAACTTATTTGTAACAAAAGTCCCGTCTCACAGGACCAGTTTCCTCGGGACACCCTGGTTGCCTCGGCAACACAGCTCCTGCTGTCATTATTGCTCCACGTTCGGCTGCAGATTCAAGGAGAGACTCACCTTCAATCCATCGTTAATATGTCACGAGTCTTTTCAAAGCTGATTTCAAAACAACCATTTATCTCTTTTATTTCGAGTTTTTTTTTCTCAGCCTATAAAATAAAGTGAATAGAAATAAAATCAGAGGCCAGACAGTCCGAGGACACATGTCTCTGCACACTTACATCAGCCAGAGGTCCTTTTTTCTTTACTCCTCTTGTCATCTCGTAAATCATCTCCATTTTTCAACAACATTCTAGTTTAATCCCTTAATTGCCCCTTTTTGTTCTATTACATTCCCCTTTTTGCCAATTACCTCAGCATTTGCATATCAAATCAGTCAGCTCCTTTTTTATTTTTGTTATCCTTTAATCTTGCTCTTTGCTACCAAACCGGGACTCGGCGCTTGATTCTGCAAGGTCAAACGGACGCTGTAATCCCCCCACCCTCGCCGTCTTTACACCAGACGGATCCAGAGACTTTTTATCGACAGGATTATGCTCTGAACTCTTCAAACTGAAGTTTGCAGCGTCGATATATCACCGGCGCGAGTGACATCGAGATGCATGTTTTATTTTTTAGCCCTGAAAATGGCAGCAGCAGCCGGTGGAGGTCGGACGGAGGAGGGTGTGGGCTTGATATGAGAGTAGGGTTGCCACCCGTCCCGTAAAATACGGAATTGTCCTTTATTTGAGAAAAAAATGTTGCGTCCCGTATTGAACTAATACGGGACACGATTTGTACCGTATTTTCCTTAAACTTTTACACCATATTCTAGTTGAATTATTGAAATAAATTAACTTTTACACCATATTCTAGTTGAATTATTGAAATAAGTTAACCTTTACACCATATTCTAGTTGAATTATTGAAATAAATTAACCTTTACACCATATTCTAGTTGAATTATTGAAATAAATTAACTTTTACACCATATTCTATTTGAATTATTGAAATAAATTAACTTTTACACCATATTCTAGTTGAATTATTGAAATAAGTTAACTTTTACACCATATTCTAGTTGAATTATTGAAATAAATTAACTTTTACACCATATTCTAGTTGAATTATTGAAATAAATTAACTTTTACACCATATTCTAGTTGAATTATTGAAATAAATTAACTTTTACACCATATTCTAGTTGAATTATTGAAATAAATTAACTTTTACACCATATTCTAGTTGAATTATTGAAATAAATTAACTTTTACACCATATTCTTCACCTGTAGGCTATATTACATCTGGGCTGATGTGGACATACGTAGCATAGGAGGCTATTTCAGCTGCTAGTATGGTTGTCTGTCTTTACAGTCATGCAAGTTCAATGCTATTAAAGCACTTTAAACTTTAAATCAAAGCATTTTGTTTTTTTCATATAAAATAAACACATTTTTATTCAGTTTAGAAGTTTTGGGGCTTTTTTTTTGGCTCCTGCGCTGCTGAAATCAGGGCGTCCCTTATTTCTATTTCTGAAAGGTGGCAACCCTATATGAGAGTGTAAAGTAAAGTGTGTGTGAGAAGCACTTTGGATAAAGTGTAGACACAGGAGAGCAGGTGAGGGATTGCAGTCGAACGTGAACATCGCTCACGGTGATTTAGTGGGCTGGAATATGAGCGGGGTGTGTTGTAAATGAGCGGTTAGTCCCGTTAGTCCGGTCGGCCGCCTCATCCTTCTCACCAGCAGACGTGGATTCACTTATTGGTTTTTTGCAAAATATGTTTCTTTTTTTGGTCGTCGCGTGTACGTGAACGGTTATATTTCTGCTGCCGCAGATTTGTGCGATAAGCTGCTTTGAGCAGACGGATGAAGTGCTGCGAAAAACACACGACCCTCCGAGGGGGTTGTGGTGGTGAGTAGTGTGTGATGCTGCGTCGCACGCCGTCCCTGCTTCCCCCGATGTTTGAGTGTGAGGATGGGGGGAGGAGGAGGAGGAGGAGGAGGAGGAGGAGGAAGAGGAGAAGGAGGAGGAAGAGGAAGAGGAAGAGAAGGAAGAGAAGGAGGAGGAGGAGGAGGAGGAAGAGGAGGAGGAGGAAGAGGAGGAGGAGGAAGAGAAGGAGGAGGTGCGAGCCAGAGAGCATCTTGTCTGACATCACGTAAACAAGGACCGACAGCCGGGAGGGAAGAAAGAGAGGGAGGGTGGAAGAGAGGGAGGGTGGAGGGAAGAAGGAGGAAGGAAGAGATGGATGAGGAGGATGAAGAGAGGGAGGAAGAGAGGGAAGGAGGGAGGAAGAGAGGGATAGAGGGAGGAAGAGAGGGATGGAGAGAGTGGAAGGAGAGAGGAAGAGAGGGAAGGTGGAAGGAGGAAGGAAGAGAGGGATGGGGAGGATGAAGAGAGGGAGGAAGAGAGGGAAGGTGGAGTGATGGAGAGAGGGATGGTGGAGGGAAGAAGGAGAGAGGAAGAGAGGGAAGGGGAGGATGAAGAGAGGGAAGGAGGGAGGAAGAGAGGGATGGAGAGAGTGGAAGGAGAGAGGAAGAGAGGGAGGAAGAGAGGGATAGAGGGAGGAAGAGAGTGGAAGGAGAGAGGAAGAGAGGGAAGGTGGAAGGAGGAAGGAAGAGAGGGATGGGGAGGATGAAGAGAGGGAGGAAGAGAGGGAAGGTGGAGTGATGGAGAGAGGGATGGTGGAGGGAAGAAGGAGAGAGGAAGAGAGGGAAGGGGAGGATGAAGAGAGGGAGGAAGAGAGGGATGGTGGAGGGAGGAAGAGAGGGACGGTGGAGGAGTGCAGTTCCCAGATCGACCTCTAGGAGGCGCCTCATAAATCATCATCTCCACTGATTTCCCAGGTTACTTTGCATATTTACAAATGTACAAGACAACTTCCCCGGTCCCGGTCCCGGTCCTCGTTTCAGTTCCAGCAGTACTTGGTAGGAAAAACAGGAACGAGGACGGGCCCCTGATTTCAGTCAGATTGGACGTAAGATAACGATAGTTGGCATCGTGGACCCAAATCCCACATTGGGTCGGCTTTGCATCCCTTAAGCATCTCTTACCGCTTTTCCACCAGACCGGTTCCAGAGCTGTTTCTGGGCCGGTGCTGGTGCTGGTTCTCAGCTTGAACAGCTGAGAACTGGTTTGTTTTTCCACAGCTCGGGTGCTAAGGGGAGCCACTTCTTTACGTCGCTGCAAACGTCAGTTACATCGTTGCGTTTTGCGCGAAAATTGAAGCAGCAACCAGGTATCTGCTCTAACAGGACTTGGTCCACGTAGCTCTTCCTTGGACACATCTCTAAAAGACAGGTTGTCTCCTCCTCAGACCCATGATGCTTTGCTGCATCCAGATTCATTCTTATTGGAAAATGTCTCCCAGTCTTACTATAGAGGGAATGCTCATGACGTCACAGATGCGACTTCACAGCGGGTTTCACCCACTGAGTGTCAGAAAGACTGAGTGTCAGAAAGACTGAGTGGCAGCGTAAACTTTTAGTTTGAGCAACTGGAAAACCTCTAAAAAGAAATTGGAGTTATCGTTTTACAGACTGCCGAAAAATAAGCTTAAGAGAGACAAATGGATCGCTGCAATTCGCAGAAACAACTGGATTCCAGGCACCGAAACGTGGTGTTTCTGCCGGAGCAGCGTCTCACTCAAGTCCTCACCTCGTTAATTTCCTTCATTCACAGTGATCCATCTTGCTGTATCGTGTGTGTGTGTGTGTGCTTCCAGCAGCCCAACAAACACAAAACATCAGATGCAGGAGTTTTAAGTCTTGACGCAGCATCGCACCGAACGTTCTGAAATAAACTCCATCATCGGCCTTTTGAACGTCGCCACGGCCGAGAGACGAGCGACGGGAGCGGAGGCAGAGATTAATTTACTTTTATTGACCCGGCGAGGGCAGTTCTGGAGTTAAAAACCGCACCAAAGCAGAGCCCGAGACATTAATTTCAGTTTGATTATCACTCAGCTTTTTGTTTCGACTTCAAAGCAGCTGATCGTCACGACCTCCAACCTCGGACTCTAGTTCACCTGCAGATTTCCCATGATGCACTTGGCTCCCTGAGCTCGCTGGACGGGATGTTTTCCTTTTTAATTAAAGTCATTAAACTGGGCTAGTCAGGTAGCGGGAGGATTTTCTGCTAGGAAGCCCAGCTCATATGTGTGTGTGTGTGTGTGTGTGTGTGTGTGTGTGTGTGTGTGTGTGTGTGTGTATATGGAGGTCCACTCTTTGATAGGTAGACATCGCTCAAGGATTGAAGTCCCCTCTTGGCAATTTCTTAAAGAAAAAAAAAAAAATCCTATGTGCAGTAATATTATGGTAAAAGGCCTTAAAAGTAAATTTTCTATCCTATTTTTTTTTTTTTAAATGACCAGAAACAGAGGTCCACTGTTAGTAGAAGTGCAATGACAGGTCCACTGATAGTGCAGTACACATGTATGTGTGTGTGTGTGTGTGTGTGTGTGTGTGTGTGTGTGGCTAATAGCTGCAGTGGACAGAGTGTTTTTTTTTTATTTAAATTTATTATTGAAATATACAAAACAACAGGTATACAGTAACAAACAGCACATTGTTGAGAGTACATGAAATTATATCAATTACATCAGGGGTAGTTATATATATTAAATAAAAGTAAGTAATTACAAGAGATGGTTCAAGAAAAAATATAAATAAATAATACATAAATCGAGAGTACAAAAAATAAATAAATCAAACAGGGGTTTCAGGAAAAAAAAAACTTTTCACAATGACTCAATAAGGTATTACCTTTTTTTGTTATTTAACAAAATCAGAGATTTAAGCAAAGAGTTAAGTTCCAGGAGAAAAGGAGGAATCTTAGGTAGTGATTTTGGCGAATTTTTGTTTATGAATAAAAGATTTCGCATATAGGATAACAAAGTTTATCAGGCATTCAAGAGCATAATCTTCTGAGT
Organism: Cololabis saira; assembly: GCF_033807715.1. Taxonomy (NCBI): domain Eukaryota; kingdom Metazoa; phylum Chordata; class Actinopteri; order Beloniformes; family Belonidae; genus Cololabis; species Cololabis saira. Next base: position 5,630,437 of record NC_084609.1, read on the forward strand.
TAACATAATAGCAAATAACATATTTACGGCTAAGAGTATGTAGATTTAGCCGCATCAAAAAAAAAAGGATTCAACATCATTCCAAAACTGTTTTAGAGATATCGCAATAAAAAAAAGAGATGTGAAATTGTTTCAGTATTATGATTACAAAAAGTACAGGCGAGGCAAGGCAAACTGTATTTGTAGAGCACAATTCAACACAAGGTAATTCAAAGTGCTTTACATCAACATTAAAAGCGGCAAGACACAATTAAACAGTACATAACAAATAAAATGAAATAAAATGATAAGAAAAGAGGTAAAATAATAAAACGCACAAGTTGTTCAAAAGTAAGGGCAGTAGAGTACAACAGGTACATCTCATTCTTAAAATGGCAAGAATTATGTTTCTATACGGTCAAAATATACAAAGACCGGGTCAAATACAGTATTACAAAGTAATCTGTGCCGATTCGTGCGGTTAATTAAACCAATTTGACAATTCTACGTCACCATGCCTGGATTTAGGGCTTATCCATCTTACAGGAATCATCAACATCAGTAAATGTAGAAATACTACTACTAACTGGGTATATATTATGCAGTATTTTAAAACTGGTGCTGTGACCAGGAGGCGTGTGAGTGACACACACCCGTCCGTTATCTTATCTGCAGGTTCATCCGGCGCCACCGGCGACAGGACGGCCACCGCCACGCCGAGATGAATCTGGCTCTGAATTTTAATACATCTCTCCCTTTCTTGTTCCCTTATCTCATCCTGCCTCGTAGCTGCGTGGTGGACGAGATGGACTTCTCCGGCATGGAGCTGGACGAGGCGCTGAGGAAGTTCCAGGCCCACATCCGCGTCCAGGGAGAAGCCCAGAAGGTGGAGCGTCTCATCGAGGCCTTCAGGTACTCCAACCAGACTCGTCTGTTCATGTGTTGCTTTTTAAATGCTTCTATTTCATCATTTTGACTAAACATGGCGTCCAACCTTTACATTTTTCTTGAGGGTGTATGAAGTGTTATCTTTTAAAATATGGACCTCAGCGTCACGTGTTGTCAGAGGGAGAGCTGTCTCCGTCGAAAGTTGGGGGATTGTCAACTTTTGATGCTTCAACACAAGGATCAGCCTATATTTCAATCAATCAGTTCACCTATTTTTATTTTTGAATGATCCAAAATGGTCAAAAACTCAATAACGCAACAAAAATATTATATTAAATGTCACTAAATATTAGATGAAATAAGAACCTACGACAGCAGAGCTGTTTGCAGCATCATGGATGGAGCAACAGGGTTGCAATATTAGTAACTAAGTTTAGTTTTAGTTTAGAAGTAGCAACCTTTTTTTTTTTTTACAATTATTATGGAAGGCTTCAAATTGCGGAGATCAGCCCCGCCTCGCACGTATTCCCCTGCTCTTCTGATGCCACTGCATCCTGACTCTGTAGCGTCTTTTTCTCCTAAAGCCGCGGTGCAGGTGTGTTTTTTTGAGAGAAGAAAATAGTTATGGGTCGTTGTTGTCGCTCTTTTTTCTTCTGGGTAAAAAGATTCCTATATTCCTATAACGATTCATCTAAGGCTCCCGTTCTTGATAGCTAAGTTAACTTGAAGTGAAGAGACTGGTATTAGGCTAAATTCTGGTGGGGGAAAAAACTTTTCAAAGGGGTCCTGAACTCTGTGTCTTCCGTGTGTGTTGCTGTTTGCTCTCTCTCTCTCTCTCTCTCTCTCTCTCTCTCTCTCTCTCTCTCTCTCTCTCTCTCTCTCTGTCTCTGTCTCTGTCTCTGTCTCTGTGTGTGGTGTGTATGTGTGTGTAACCAGTACTGGAGATGAGGGGGGATGGCATCCCCCCTGAAATAAAAACGGTCCAAATCATCCCCCCTGAAATAAAAACGGTCCAAATCATCCCCCCTGTAAAACTGCCATCCCTCCTTTCCATCCCTTATGTCATTTCATCAATGAATATGGTTTTACTGCTATTTCAACATTTAGAAACATCACCAGAAAAATAACACTAGAAAAATAACTTATTTGACAATTTTCACCTGTTTCAAGTAAATTTTCACTTGAAATAAGTAGAAAAATCTGCCAGTGGAACAAGATTTATCTTCTTATTACAAGCAAAAAAATCTTGTTCCACTGGCAGATTTTTCTACTTATTTCAAGTGAAAATCTACTTGAAACAGGGGGAAATTGTTGTTTTTTTTCCAGTGATGAGTCTTGTTTTAAGTGTAATGAGATTATTTTACTAAAATGAGACATTTTAACTAGAAATAAGACAAATATTCTTGTTAAGATTGTGAGTTTTTGCAGTGATCCATTTTACTTATCCTGTGAAGGACAGAGTCATATTGATAAGTTCAGAAAAGTGTTTTTTATTGTTGTGTTTTGATGTATTTGATGTATTTGATGTAAGCCCAGTGGATATTTAAAGCTTACAGAAGGCTGCATTTAACTGCTGCTATGTCATTCCTGCAGCTGTTTTGGTCACTGCTATTATTTGTAATATATTATATTATTTGTAATCAGCACAAATTATCTGTCCCCATATGATCAAATCCACCATCCCCCCTGATTGTTTTTACAACTCGTGTACTGCGTGTAACGCTAATAATACAAGCAAAATATTCAATGTATCAAATTAAAATGATCCTCAGGGTCAGTTATTGTTCTTCTGGTACAATAATATTGTCTGGTCATAATGCAGGCAGGCAGGCGTTCCAATCACAATATTTACATCAACATGCTTTAAGTATGTAATTTTTCCCCACTGAAAGCTATCCTATTCGCCAATATCTCAGAGAAATTGCAGACTATTCCTTTAAATGTGATTTCAGATGGTCAATAAATAAAAATCATAAAAATGCACCTTTAAAAAAAAATTCTGGCGGAGGGCTCTCATTTGGACCCCCCCAATGTCTATACCATGGTTACGCCCTTGATAGCGAGGGATTACTGTAAACGTCTTCAAACTGAGACAAAAGCATGTATTAAATGGAGAATATTTCCAGGTATGTTTATAAAACCACATTATGAGTTGTTAAATGTATATATATATTTTTTAGATCAATTGCTGGGTCAGTGGATCCTACCGGGTACATCACTGTAACAAAGACGCTATTACCCATTTTCCACCAAAACAGTTCCAGATCTGGTGCTGTTTCACAACTTGTTCAACTAGGAACCAGCTGAGAACCGGTTTAATTTTCCACAGCTCGGGGGCTAAGGGGAGCCACTTCATTACGTCACTGGTAAACGTCAGTTAATTCGCTGCGTTTGCTTGAAAGTTGCAGCAACAACAACGGACTTGGTCCACGTAGCTCCTCCGTGGACACATCTCTAAAAGACAGGTTGTCTCCTCCTCCTCCCATGATGCTTTGCTGCATCCAGATTCATTCTTATCTGAAAATGTCTCCGTCTCCCAGTCTTGCTATTGCCGTTGGTCTTAATAACTCCACCCCCTCCGCGAGGGGGCGTAGTTGGTGCTACCTTGGAACCGGTTCTTCTGGCCCAGAGCCAGTTCTTTGTCAGTGGAAACAGAAAGCCCAGTTCCAAACTGGCCCAGAACCAGCCCTGGAACCAGTTTGGTGGAAAAGGGGAAATAAAGGGACGGAGGAGTAGGAGAGTAGCCCTGCTGAACTTCCCCAGAAATCCACCTTATATCTCCACCAGGCTTTACATCATTTAACATTTCAAACTGCGGCTTTGAACTGGATTCCTCAAAGCTGCAGGGAAGCTAAAACCATGCAGGGTGCAGTGGGACTGAAGACACGGCTGAAACGTTATATACCTCTGGTATTTGGACCAAAACGTACCGCAATGGGCCTGCGGGAATGAAAGAACAAAAACACCGAATCCAGTTCAAGGATTTTTTTGGTTGCAGGAAGAAAAATGAACAAGCTGAACGGGCGTCAGAGATATGACTCACGTATTACTATTCAGAAAATATTGTTTCCGAAGATAAAACAGATGCAGGAGCTGGATATGAATATAACATCATGTAGTTTATGCAAAATAAACCTGGTGTTCATTTATTTACTTAATGTAGTGCTGCAGAGTGATGGTGTTTATAAAGGTGAACCTGAAGAAACTGACGTTTATAGTAAGAGTTATGCATCATAAATTCTACTTGCAGAAACGTACTGTAGGTACACTCCTTACATTTCATTTTATAACTTAATCAGACATGTTTTACGAGCAGAAAAGGGTTGACGTGAGCTGCCATAAATAAACCCCTTTCCTTCGTGCAGTTTGCGGATTTTGACGAACCGCAGTGCAGCTGTGGCTCCGATAACGCCTGCTGTTTACCGTAAAAACCTCCTGGAGTAACCGGCACCTGTCGGGGTTGTTGTCCAGGTGCCCGACGAGCAGAAAAACAGCCTCGGTGGGCAGAGAGGCCGGCCACGTTTGGCCATCGGGCCGAGCTCTGCGTGCTATGGAGAGCAAAGGACGGGGGGGAAGAAGAGATGGGGGAGGAAGGGAAGACGGGGAGAAGGATGGTTTATAAATAACCAGTGTTGCATAACTAGCAGCGCCCCCCCCCCCTCCTCGTTCCTCCTGGGCTTTGAAATGCCTCCAAACACACACTTGCACGGAGAAGGAGAGAAATCTCCCAAGGAGAAGCGACGGAGAGAGAGCGAGGTAGAGAAGTGAGAGGCCAGAAGTCTCTGCATCTGCTGCGTCAGTGGACTAATGAAGGAGCAAATGGCAGCCGCGCTCCGACGCCGCTCGTGTTTTTATTTTCCGTTCTGCATCACGAATCACATGTACTTGATCATGTGATCTTCTATGAAAGCTGATGCTTTTGGATGAATGAGACAATGCCAAGGGGGGAAGACATCAGCGGGGATTTTTATGGCGCTTTTCCACTAGAACGGGGGTCGGCAACCCGCGGCTCTAGAGCCGCATGCGGCTCTTTAGCGCCGCCCTAGTGGCTCCTGGAGCTTTTTCAAAAATGTTGGACCTTTTTTTCTTATTTTTTTTCCTTTTTTTCTTCCTTTTTCCTTTCCTTTTTAATCTCGACATTTTTCTCGAAATTTTGACTTTTTTCTCGACATTCCGACTTTTTTCCCGAGATTTTAACTTTTTTCCTCAACATTTTGACTTTTTTCTCAAAATTGTACTTCAACATTAATCTGGACATTTTGACTTTTTTCTCAAGTGCGTAATGAAAAAAAATATCTTCCCCCAGTTATAACTAATATAGATACATGCAGCATGTGTTTGTCTTCATTCTAAGGCTTATACAAGACTTTTAATGTTTTGCGGCTCCAGACATATTTGTTTTTTGTGTTTTTGGTCCAATATGGCTCTTTAAACATTTTGGGTTGCCGACCCCTGCACTAGAACCTACTCAGCTCGACTCGCCTCGGTTTTTCGCTTTCCCACAAGGGTCTAACGTGCCGAGTAGATACTTTTTCTGTAACTACTCTGCTGAGGTTCTAAGCGGCTGAATCGGCCGTATCTGACGCAACCCAGTCTCACATAAAAATGTACCCTGCCTACGTTGGTCCAAAGTGCAAAAACGTAGAGGGGTTACAATAATAGCCCTTGAATTGTTACATTGTTACATTTTTTCTGCCTATTCGTTTAGCGTCCAAGTCACGTGACTTTCAAGATTTTGGCCTTGACGCCAAAAAACATGGCGGACATTTCTCATTTTTTAGTGAATAAAATCAATATTTTGAGGTAGTTTCTGCATAAAAATGCGTTTTGATTACATTTCTAGCGAGAAATAGATATTTTACTTTCATAATATTCACTCAGTGAATGTACATAATCACTCGCTTGCTCGTTGTTGCAAAGTTGTTTCAGATCTCGCCAGAATAATGTGAAACTGCAACATTTTCAACCTGATCGATCAGGTTGGGGAATTCCCTGGGCGTCCCCTGTACGTCATAGAGTGACGAGATCCTGATCACGTGACAAGTGCCCCGAAGTGCACGTGGAAGTAAACGGTTAAATATGTTGTGCTTTTAAACGGTAAATATTAAAATAAACCGTACACAGGTACATTTACAACTTATATTGTATCACTGTGAATACATCAATTCAGTTACAGGATGTTAAATAAAGGCCCAATCCCAATACTCCCCCTACTTTCTTTCACTAGCCCTTCTTTTCTTCACTACCCCTAAAAAAGAAGGGACAGATTTTAGGGCACTTGAAATCTTCCCAGGGGCCTGTCCCAATACTCCCACTACTCCTCGTTTTCATCCCTACCCCTAATCAGGAAGCTGAGAGCCAAAAGCTGTTTTAATTTCAGCTGTAGCGCTGTTAATATGCCACTTTATTAAGTTTTAATATTTTTTCAGGCGTAAAAGTAACCGTTAAGATCCCCAACCTGGGCTCAGTTTATCCAAATAACGCCTGTTAAGAAATTTGATCCGATGTTTTCGGCGATGATCAGACTGGGGCGCAGCAGCAGCTCACGGCCGGGTCGACCTGCGCCGTCGTCCCGGGGAGAAACCTGCAGCTCTGTGGAGAATTACCGCTGGCTGAAATAAATCATTTAGGAAGATGTTGGTTTAATAGATGAAATCTAACAGTTGTAGCTACGCCTGTTAAGAAATTTGCTCTTAAAATTTCGGGATTTCTGCCTGCTGATTTATGTAGGGTACGGCGTACGGCGCACGTCGCCGCGTAACCTACGCCGTAGGCTCTGCGTTGGTGTAACGCAGAACCATAAATCAGCCTTTATTCTGGCGAGGTTGCAAAAACGGGCAAAAAAGTGATTATGTACATTCACTGAGTGAATATTATGAAAGTAAAATCAAAATGCATTTTTATGCAGAAACTAACTCAAAATATTGATTTTATTCACAAAAAAAATAAGAAATGTCCGCCATGTTTTTTTTTTTGATTCAGTCCGCAAATGACGACGAAAAGCATTCTGGGAAATTTTTCTGTCACTAGATCAGCTAGTGTGCATCGGAAATTCCTACATACGTAGGGACAGATTCATAGCCACTGTACTAGTTTTCTTCACTACCCCTAGGTGGAAAGAGGAATTGGAACACCACTACCCTCACGGGAACGTGCAAAATTTAGGGGTAGGGATGAAAACTAGGGGCAGTGGTAGTATTGGGACACCAAAGTATTGTGGAGGACACAATTACGGACCTCGCACCCATCAGGACTGTATGGAAGAGGGCGTGGTCACGGGGCGTTTTATGGTTGCTTAGCAACGCGTGTTCTGTGTTAGTTGTCAGCTGTTCGTTCCAACCTCCTACTTCTGCTCCAGGTGCTGAATTGTTATGGAAAAGAAACCACAAGTTGAGTTGAGTAGAGCCGAGTAGGTTCTAGTGTAAAAGCACCAACAGTGTAGAGTAGTGGGCGTAGTTCCTCAAATGACCACTAGGGCCCTCCGCTTAAAGGCAAAAATAAATGTATTATCCTAAAGCACCAAACGTGACAGCTGCTTTGCAGTTCACGATGATAATAGCGAGCTTTTAACTCGTCTGAGCACTTGGCCTTTGAAAGTGAATTTGACATTTGAGCTGGGAATTAGGAGCTGAGAGGGCACAAACGCTGTTATCTTGAGCCATGTGGTGTGTTATATGAATAATAGGACACGGAGTGTATAAAACAATATCTGAAGTAACAGGAATAGAATGTCAGCCTAATATGTCTTCTTTTTTTTTCCTTTCTTCTCTGTATGGTAGGAATATGTGTACATATATGCGTATACGTTTGTCATGGTTGTTTTGTTACTCTTTAACCGTAGTATTTAAATTTTTTCACTATTATTTTTGTCTCCCCTTTTTTTAGTGTAAGATGTACTGTATGTGTTTTATGTTTTATTGCTGATTGACTATATGGGAAGATGCACAAAGTATGTAACTCTATTTGTGTTTAATAAAAAGAGATTAAAAAAATAGAATAAAATAGAATAGAATAAACTTTATTAATCCCACAAAGGAGAAATGTACTTGTGCAGCAGCAAACATACACACTCTCAACAATTTTACAAAATACACACGAGGTATGAAAAGGTATAAAAAAAGTATATATATCCTAAAAAGAAAAAAGAAAAATAACCAATAAATAGCTAAATAATTAAAAAAAGGAGCAATATAAAAAATGAGCAATGTACAAAAGAAATACTAAACCCGAAAAACAAATAATATAATCATGTGCAAAAATACCAGTGAGGTATTTAGAGGGAGAAGGTTATTGCAGGTTATTCTGTTGCATCAGAAATAGGACATACACAAAGATAACCGACACAGAACAGCCAGGAACTGATCCAAAATGATGCTTAAAATCATGACAAGGTACTCCAGATCCTCACCAGAATCCTGGGAAACGATCCGACTGATGCGTAATGAGCATGACCCACCGTGACGGCAGCAGTCTGCAGAAATGTGCCTTCTCAGGGATTTCCTCTCACAGACGATAACCGGTCGAAACGCCGGGGTCTCGGCCCGGAAATGTTGCCAGACTTCATCATTTTGATCATTTGCGTGGATAAAATAAACAGGGGAGATGTTTCTAAAGTCCTTTGCTTGTGGCAGCCGACACCTCCGGTCCTCCGTGGGACGTCTAGCCCAGGGGTCAGCAACCCGAAATGTTGAAAGTGCCGTATTGGACCAAAAACACAAAAAACAAATATGTCTGGAGTCGCAAAAAATTAAAAGTCTTGTATATAAGCCTTAGAATGAAGGCAACACATGCTGCATGTAGCTATATTAGTTATAACTGGGGGAAGATATTTTTTTTCATTATGCACTTCGAGAAAAAGTCAAAATTTCGAGAAAAAAGTCGGAATGTCGAGAAAAAAGTCAAAATGTTGAGATTAATGTTGAAGTACAATCTTGAGAAAAAAGTTGAAATCTTGAGAAAAAAGTCAAAATGTCGATAAAAAAGTCGAAATGTCGAGAAAAAGTCGAAATATTGAGAAAAAAGTCGAAATGTCGAGAAAAAAGTCAAAATCTTGAGAAAAAAGTTGAAATGTTGAGAGAAAAGTCAAAATTTTGTGAAAAAAGTCGAAATGTCGGGATTAATGTTGAAGTACAATATCGAGAAAAAAGTCAAGAAAAAAGTCGAAATGTTGAGGAAAAAAGTTGAAATGTCGAGAAAAAAATCAAAATTTCGAGAAAAAAGATGAAATTTCGAGATTAAAAAGGAAAGGAAAAAGGAAGAAAAAGAGAAAAAGAAATAAGAAAAAAAGGAAAAAAAAGGTCAAACATTTTTAAAAAAGCTCCAGGAGCCACTAGGGCGGCGCTAAAGAGGGTAACCGACCCCTGGTCTAGCTGATACGAGGACTAGATCCAGATCCAGGGGGATCCCTGTTCCTCAGCCGAGCCGCCTCCACCTCCCCTGCCGTTCATCACAGCTGGAAGCCGCCTGAGAGATTCAGATGAAGTGATTCTGTGATCTGTGAGAGAGAGGCCTTCAGCTTCTGATAACGCTCTTATCGCTCTGATTCAGTTCCTCTCATCCTCTGAAAACGGCCTCACCCTCTAACATCTCACCGCCCGCCCCCCCAACTTGCTGTTATTATGTATCTCTGTAATAATCCATCACAGCTAGGCCTGTGTTGAAAAAATCGATTTTCCGATTCTAAATCGATTCTCATATTAATTCCTGAAAATCGATTTGTATGTCTAAAGATGGATTTTTTTTTCATCATTACATTACAACTTTTGGTATTTTTTTGTTTTTGCCCAAAAAAGGAATGTTTTGTTGGACACAACAATAACTGGTGCCATGTTTTTCCATTTAAATATGTTTAGAGGTATGAAAACATTAAAGTTTTCAGTTATAATTGCATAAATTGTCTATATTTCATTACTTTATATACTGTCTTGGGGTTACATTTGCATAAAATGCTAAAAACCAAATTCTCAAAAATTAAAAACTGAAATAGACCGAAAATGGAAAAAATTTAAACAGAATGTGGGAAAAATTAAAACCGATTTCATATTTCCTCTCTGTTTCCTCCCTGGATCTGTTTGGTAATTCTGACCCACGATGTTTCTGAAAGCAGTTCTATCAGCATTCTGGGAGCTGATTGGTCCTTACAGCATCATTAGCTGCCAATACTTGCTGTTGAATCTCAATATAATACTAGTATTAATATGTTGCAGAACTACAGTCATATAATTCATGCAACTGCTCAAAAAACAGTTTTAATAACACTAACCCAAATCAATATCGGAATCGAATCGAATCAAATCAAATCTTGATAATCGATTCTGAATCTTAAGAATCGGAATCCAATCGATTCTTGACATTTGAATCGATCCCCAGCCCTAATCACCAGCAGCAGCATTTACCCTCCACCTCTCTCCTCCGGCTTTGTCTCACAGGAAAATGCGGTTGCTTCATCGTTTCTACGATTAATTTACTGTTTTCTGTCCTGCAGCCAACGCTATTGCATGTGCAACCCCGACGTGGTGCAGCAGTTCCACAACCCAGACACCATCTTCATCCTGGCCTTCGCCATCATCCTGCTCAACACCGACATGTACAGCCCCAACATCAAGCCCGACCGCAAGATGCTGCTGGAGGATTTCATCCGCAACCTGCGAGGTAAGAGGGGGCAGCGATCCGCTGTGGCAGCGGCGTGTAAATACGCATGTCAGGGAGGTTGAAACGACTTAATCAGCTCAAGCCGGTAGGTGAGCATCGACGCCTGTCGCTTAAGTCGGGTGGAGGTGGTCGTTTGAGCTGGATTTCTCCCCCTGCGGGAGCTCCGAACGGCGAGATGTGCACACCGCACCGAATCGAGCATCTCTCTCGGGGAAGTTGTCAGATGTAAAGCTAATCCCTTCAGCTCTGAGGGTGCTAATCTGTCCCTGAGCTGGGGGTTGCTACAAACACAATGTTGGGACGCTGTAAAACGTGAAGAAACGAAGTGGTGCTTCATGTTTCCACCTGGTGAACCTTCTGGATCATTAAGTTGGCCAAAAACTGATTGAAGTATCTTTAATAATAATAATGAATTTAACTTGTAATGCACTTTACATTCAATGAATCTCAAAGTGCTACACTTAGACCATTATTCATTCATACACATTCTCACCGGTGGTGGTAGCTACGTTTGTAGCCACAGCTGCCCTGCAGACTGACGGAAGCGTGGCTGCCATATTGTGCCAAACGGCCCCTCCGACCACCACCAACATTCATACACATTCAAACGGGGCAAGGTGGGTAAGGTGTCTTGGCCAAGGACACTACAACAGCAACTGGGACGGAGCGGGATTCGCCAAACTTCCGATCATTGGACGCTTTAGGTTTCTGAGCGATTTTGGCCACTTTCCAAAGTGTTTGGAAAAGTACTATCTACCTACCTACCTACCTACCTACCTACCTACCTACCTACCTACCTACCAACCCACCTATGTAATTACCTACCCACCTACTTACTGTATCTACCTACCAATCTACTTACCTACCCATCTATTTACCTACCTACCCACTTACCTACCTACCTACCTACCTACCTACCTACCTACCTACCTACCTACCTACCTACCTACCTACCTACCTACCTACCTACCTACCCACTTACCTACCTACCTACCTACCTACCTACCTACCTACCTACCTACCTACCTACCTACCTACCTACCTACCTACTAGGGATGCAACGGTTCTCGGTATAAAACCGAACCGTTCGGTTCGCCCTCCACGGTTCAATATGCCCTAGTGTGCCGCAGATTTTCGGTTTTGCCATTAATTTTGCATTAATGCTTTAAAATCCGCGTGTTTGTGCCTGTCAGCTGAGAGCAGACACGGAGCGGGGGAGTTGAGAGAAAAAAGTTTGAAGAAGCACCCGCTTCATTCAAATCTCCGGTGTGGCATCATTTCGGTTTTGCTGTTGACTACGACGACGATGGAGTGAAAATAGTTAACAGAGCTTTTACTGTCTGTAATCATTGCTTGAGACCGGCTAGTGGAAGATCAAAGTCTCTGCCTGGTCAGTGAAACGTTACACTGAGCAGGTGGAGATGGCTCTGATCTCCCACTAGCCGGTTTATTTACAGGAAGGAAACGGACAGCTTTACAGTCTTAAACAAAATCAAACTCCAACTCTAACGTCCAGGTCAAACTCCCCCAACAATTAAATTATAGCACCTGAAGAAAACCCGGGGATCAGCCCCCCCCCCAAGGCTTAACACAAACCGAAACCGAACCGAAACCGTGGCCCAAAAAACGAAACCGAAATCGAAATGTGGGCTACCTGAACTGAGGTCATCACCTACAACATTCCACCAGAACATCAACCTCTGACTACAGCAGCAGGCACTGTGCTGAAAGAAGTTGATGACTTCAAATACCTGGGTTCATGGGTCAACTCAACTGAGCAAGATCTAAAAGTGAGGAAGGCACTTGCATGGAGGGCCCTGAACGGGATGACCAGTGTATGGAACTCCAACCTCCCCCGCCAAATCAGACTCAGCTTCTTCTTCGCGACAGTAGAGTCTGTTCTCCTCTATGGCAGTGAATGCTGGACCCTCAAACCAACCCTAGTGAAATCCCTGGACGGGTGCTACACCAGGATGTTGCGTGCAGTGCTAAACATCAGCAAGAGTGCACATGTAACCAACCAAGTCCTATATGAAGGAATGCCAAGGGTAAGCGAAAAGGTTGCTGTAAGGAGAATGAGACTTGCAGGGCACTGCCAAAGACACAAAGAACTGTCAGCCAGCAAGCTGGTGCTGTGGGAGCCAACACGCGGGCGCCGGTCAAGAGGACGTCCTACACCAACATATGTGGACATACTCAAGAAGGATGCCGGGGCCCAGAGTACCAGCGAACTGGAAAGTTGTATGGAGAATCGGGATGACTGGAGACAACGATGGACGGCTCGTCTGAGGACGACCTAGTAGTGAACCATTGCGCCCCTACTACCTACTCACCTATTTATTTATCTATCTACCCACCCACCTACCCATCTGCCCACCCACCTACCTTACAACCAACCTACCTACGTTCCTACCTACTTAAATACCTACCTACTTACTGACCGACGTACCTACCTACCTACCAACCCACCTACGTACCTACCTACCATGTTTCCACCTGATGAACCTTCTGGACTGCTGGCAGGAAGCGGTTTTCATGTCCGTCTTTAATGGTGCGCTGCCTGGCGACCAGAAGATTCTTCAGATTTAAACTGTTTCAGAGACTTCAGACACTCTAGATGTACTTCTTTTACACCCAGTAATGTTACTGACGTGTTGTCAAGCAACCTTATTAGTTGTAGATGCTGCTCCGGGTATTTCTTTCTAGTACACTTACTTTTCCAGCCTCTTGTCGCTCAAGTACCCGACTTTGAAGTGTGACTGCCATCAAAGTGGGCCGTTGTTTTTAATAAACTGACAACTTGTCTCACTTTTGACGTTTTAAAAAAAAATGTTTTCTTTTTTTTTCTTTTTCAATGTTCTTTTGTGAATAAAATGTCAGTTTATGAGATTTGTAGAGTCACGATGGCAAATGTGTGGATACAGAAGGCTTGTTTGAAGTAAAAGTTAGATATACTGCACAGCTAATTGTGTCGTCCGGGGCTAAAACTCCCATTGAGGACTGAAGCACGGCGGTGAGCGTCCTGATGAATCACCCAAAGGGGGACGGTATTCTGTCAAACCTGCATAAATGCAGGAGATACAGGGAGAGTTGTGTTTCTTTTCCCGGCTGCGTCGGTTTACACGTCCACTCGCAACGACGCAGCGGTAAATCTCACCCCCGACACGCGGACAGATGCTCATTTGCCGAGCGCCGAGGAGACACGAGCGTCGCGGTTTTTTACTCTCCCTCTGTGTGATCAATCAGGGACTGCCGAGGTCGATGCAGAACAACTTTAATAGATTCAAGCAGCCTGTTCACTGACAATTACACTAAGTTGGAAAATCAATTTCAGCATCTTATGCAAATTAAAATATGCCACTCTATTTCAGCCTCTCTATTTGTCTTACGCTAATTTTTCTTCAGCCTCTCGTCTTGGTTATTCTGTTCATGTATGTTTCCGGGTTCGTACTCTGTTTCTCTCGTCTTTTTCCCACTTGTGCATCTTTCACGCTTGGAGAGTAATAGTTAATCTAACAAAGTGGCTTAAGTAAGGCCAATCGCAATGATGAGAACGTTTATAATCTCAATTAAAATGGACCATTAAAGCCATTATTCCGTAATGGAGTATTGTTATATAAACCAACTTCTGAGAGAACATGGTTTTATGACAATTTTACAGATCATTTTAAGCCCCTAATGTGTTCATCATTAGTTACAGGGACCTAAGAGGGCTGGAAGAATCAAAATTACCTGAATTTCGATGCAGGATGTTGCTGTTGAGGACTTCAGAACTGGAATGACGTGATCTGGAGCAGTACACTTTTTCACACAGATACAGTAAATGCATGGACTGGCTTTTTGTTATTCAATCTGGGACATTATCTTCCTCTCATTCACCGACTTCCTCTTATCCAAGTTCGGGCCGTGAGAGCAGCAGCCCGTGCATGATACCATAGGCTTGCCTCTACCCAACAACTTCCTCCAGATCTTTCAAACAAATACTGAGGCGCTCCCGAGTCCGTCGTCAGATGTTGTCCCTCCAGTGTGTCCTTGGTTTGCTTGATTAGTGTTGGGAGAGGCATCCTTAACAAATGCCCCAACAACCTCAGCTGGGTCTTCTTGTACCCCTTTTCCACCAAACTTGTTCCAGAGCTGGTTCTGGGCTAGTGCTGGTGCGGGTTCACAACTCGGTCAATTTGCGAACCAGCTGAGAACCGGTTTGCTTTTCCACAGCTCGGGGTGCTAAGGGGAGCCACATCAGTTACATCACTGCGTTTGCATTGGTGCGAAAATCAGGCTAATACGGACTTGGTCCGCGTAGCACCCTACAGTTTTGCCTAGACTTCCTCCGTGGACCATATCGCTAAAAGACAGGTTGTCTCCTCCTCATACCACTGATGCATCCAGATTCATTCGTTGTTTATTTGAAAATGCCGCCGGCTCGCAGTCTTGCTATTGCCGTTGGTCTTTTTTTTTTATTTTATTTTTTTATTTTATTATTATTCATAATTTTTATTTTTCAAAATGAAGACAGAAACAATAAATAAATAAAAAAGGTTAACAACACCACATTTCACATAATCAAAAAGAGAAACATTACAATGACACAAAAAAAAAAGACATGGGGGTGGGGGGAAGGGTTGGTACAGATAAACTTTAGAGATGATGGTTCCTCTAGCGTCAGTTCAGGTCCAGCTCTAAAAGAAAAATAAGTAAAATAAAATAAGAAGCATGTGACCAACACAACAGGTCATATTATTATTCCATTATTCTCAAGTGTTCTCTAATGACAGTCCATGGGGCAAATTGGTCATTTTCATTGTCTTTAAGGATTGAGGTTGCCTTTTCCATTGACAATAAATCCAAAAAGTTATTCAGCCAATTGTATTTATGAAAGCAATTCGGCTTGCGAATCTTCCAATTTATAAGTATTGTCCTCTTCACAGACAGAAAAGCGAGAGCAATGATACGTTGCATAATTTTTACATGTATAACTATTGCCGTTGGTCTTAATAACTCCGCCCCCTCCGCTAACGTAAGCGGTTCTTTCCTCTAGCCCAGCAAAGAGTTGGTGCTACCTTGGAACCGGTTTTTCTGGCCCGGAGCCAGTTCTTTGTCAGTGGAAACAGAAAGCCCGGTTCCAAACTCAGCACTGGCCCAGAACCAGAACCAGCCCTGGAACCGGTTTGGTGGAAAAGGGGCATTGGGGTGGAAGAGCAGCGACTATCCTCCGAGTTCATCCTGAATGGCAGAAATATCTCCAAGGGAGAGTTCAGCCACCTTGTGAGGGAAACTCATTTCAGTCACTTGTATAAATGGTCCCAATCTTGCGATCACTGCTCACAGATTGAGACTGATGAGGCATTGTCTGACCTGAAACTCCAGCTTCCTACCCCCTGCAGGGGCGACACCTTGGAACTAGCTTCAACAAAGACTTGAACCACGGGAATGCCATATTACGAAGTTCCTGACTGACTGATATGTTAATATCAACTCATTTGGCCACAGACTTGAATCTCGAGAACACCCTATGGGGTAATTTAGAACTTAGTGACAGTCATGCCAAATGCCCGATAACGGCATTTGGCCACAGATCACATCTGACTGTAAATAGTTTTTGTCTCTCACTTGGCTTGTTTATTCCTGCATTTGTGCTTTGAACTTACTGTATAAAAAGTCATGATTCCAACCACTCTGGGTCGGCACACCAACTCAGACCTGATCTGTGTCGGTCCGCTCACCGCCGGCTTACTGAATAAAACTCACTACACCACAGCGGACTTCTGAACTGGTTTTGATAATATTCTTCAACAAGACCATAGATGAAGATCAGAACGTAGATCCACCAGCAGACAAACTGCCCCAGCTCAGCTCGTTCTTCATCATAACACACCAACAGAAGTATACATTTCTACAGATGCTACCTCCCCCCCATCTGTCTCATATTTCATTCAGCCTTCGTGCATGAAAAGAACTTCCTACACTCGAGGCAACACCTTATCTCAAAACCGGAGAGGGCTATCCAACCTTTTCCAACTGAAAACTATGGCCTCAGGTTGGGAGCTGCTGATTCTTGTCAATGCTGGTTAATAGTCGGCTCTGAATCGCTCCGTTGCAGGTTGAAGCTAATGCCTTAGTGAAGCCAATAAAGCCTCATGCCATCTGTGAAAAGCAGCGATGGAACTCTGAGGCCACCAAACTTTACCCCCCAATTGTAATGATTTTTTGTTTATGTCACTTAGTGATTGTAAACTATAATAATCTTTAAAAAAATCTGGTTATTGTTAAGTTGTGTGTGATCTGAATATCTCTAACAAGAATAGCAAGTTCAAGCAAGTGGGAGTATTTAGAAGTAGAATGTAAGAGGCTCAACGGTAGAACCCTGTGGAACTCCATGTCATTTTTAAACTCTAATTTTTAGACTCTTACGTTAAGAGTTTTGACTCTTTAGACTTTTACTGGAGCAATATATTTTAGTTGACTGCAGAGCTAAGAAACAAGTGTTGCTTTTATCTGTGAAGAGGATTTGACTCATTACTGTAATGAGATGGTGCTGTAGTGCAGACAGAAATCTGACTGAGTTGGTAAAAAACAGTGTCAAGTACTGGTTGACTGCTGAAAACACCTTTTTTTTCTATGGTTTTCCCTGAAAAGGAAAAATATATTGTTGAGTAAATGTTTATTTGCGACGTATACTCATTATACTTCTTTATGGTGGCTTTGTAGCTCAATTTTCAGCATATGTGGGAGCAACAGAGCAGATGTGGGAACAGTAACAAAGTCTGAAGCCAAGCAGCTGAACACTGAAAAGGTTTGCTGGCTAAATATCAAGGCAGCAAGATGATCGTTTAAAATGTTGGAAAAGGCTTTCAGTGTCTTCATGGCCGATTGGATACAAACATTTGAACAAGACATCTGTAGAAATAGTGACTGTGCATTTCTACTGCAACTTTAAATTCATGTCTGATTTTCAGCTTTTCCTCTGAGAAAAGATAGAAAGTCGTTGCTTTGTTGGATAGAAATCTAGAGGTTGCTGACATAGGAGCATGATTAAATGTTATTGTAGTAGGTGGTGATGTTAGAAAAGAAGCACTGCTTTGCATTTCTAAGCTCTTAATAATGAATGTTGAGTCTCTGCAGATGTCACGGTGAACCTGGGGATTAGTTTTTTATCACCACCAATATTCAGCTTTTCAACAGTCTCTGTTTTTCTAGAGTCTGACAGACATGGCATTTTCTCATGGACATCTTCTCTTGCCGGAGATGATCTCAACCTTAGAGGGTGGACTGACGTCAGTGACCTTTGTAAGTTCAGCATTGTCTTAAAAACGCAGGAGAGAAAATTGAGGGTGAGGTGAAACGGCCTAAATAATTAATTGGTGTTTTCAGGGAGATGCTGTTTTTGAAACTCTCTTTTTATCCTTTGTTTTTGCACAAATACCACCTTTCCAAGAAAGGAACAGAAAGAACAGCGGGAGGCAAAGAACAAACAGAAAAACTTATTATATATTGTTAGAGCACAGCCATTGGTGCTACGTGATGTCTGTCCTGTTAAATCATTTTCATTAGCCTACGATTCAAAGTAAAAGCAAACTGGGACGATTAATAACTTTAATAAGAGCAGTATATTCTCACAAATAACAGTGCAACCACGCCAATGATGTGGCCATAATGTTTGCCTTGGCGTGTTAGCAGAGTTGCATTTTAGTTTACAAAAAACTAGCTTTTAAATAATCGTCTAAACTAATTTTTGCCTAAAACTGATTGCAGTGTTTGCAATTTTGCAATTATTTTGGTCAGACTTTGCAAAGTGTTTGGAAAAAGTATCATCTACCTACCGACCGACCGACCGACCGACCGACCGACCTACCTACCAGTGGCGGCTGCTGGTCTTTTAAGGAGGGGAAGCTCATTTTCTCCTTACATCATAAATTGTGTCAGTTTATTTGTATGTGAATTCTACCCTCCGTTCCGGCTGTGAATGCTTTGCAACGGTGAAGCGGCTACATCAGCACCCGCTGCTCTACGGGGACAATAACTGTAGAGCAACAGAAGTCAGAGTCTCCAATAAACACCAGTACAGTCTCCAAACACCAGAAACAAGTTGCTGAGTGTGTCGCTTATCGTTTTAACAAAGACAAAAGTCACTACGAGGATTTCCAAACTCTCCAGATCAACTCGGAATGACGGAATGAAGCTACAAAACTTCTCCGGCAGTGTTTTTATCTCAAGATCGCTGATTCGCTCATTTCGCTCTCAATCAGAAAGGGATTCAGCCTCAGACAGATCATCCAATCATCATGCAGCAGGCCAGCCGAGGCCACGCCCACTGCCCCATAGACCCCCAGAGAAGCTGAACGTCCGATGGGCGGGACAAAACCCAGCATTTATCCAATGACGGTGTGTCTGGCTGCAGTGGAACAACCCACTCCAGCTTCATAGACGCTGAGCTTCTGCTGTTACTGCGAAGCTGCAGGAATGAATGAGAAGAAAGTTGCGTCTGTGACCTGTGATAAGAGGCTGATTCTGAACTAAAGGTGATCGCGTTCTAGCGCATATACAGTCAATGAAATGTAAACACAACAGTACATATTTGACCACTTATTTTTTGACATTTTAGAGGAAGTTGAGCTTCCCTTGCAGTCTTAGAGGAATCGCCACTGCTACCGACCTCCCTACCTACCCACCCTGTTACCTACCTACCTACCTATCTATTTACTTATCTATTTACCCACTTATCTATCTATCCATCTCATATTATGTTCAATTAATCCCGTCGTAGAAGTGCTGTTTGATTAATCAAGAGAAAAAAACGTCAGTTCTTTGCAGCTAAATCATGGACTTCTATGCTAACTGGTAGCATCTCTTGTTTATCTCTTTAGACACCTCAAACCCACACAGATCTCTCTTTATAAGACACTAATTAGTCCAAAAACAATCACGTCTAGGTTAGAAACACATTCCTTAGAGCACAGGAAGATTAATGAGCTTATGATCGTGATCTCACAATTCACTCAAGAATTCAGCCTCCTTGAAAACTGACTCATTAGCAACAAATGAGAGACTCACAATAGATACAAAACGTGAGTAATCACCCAAGTCTTTGATTTTTTCCTTGATCTCATATCCATCCATCCATCCATCCATCCATCCATCCATCCATCCATCCATCCATCCATTTTCTATACCCGTTTAATCAGGGGGGGACAGGGTAGAACCCATCCCAGCTCACAGGGCCTTGATCTCATATATGTTCCTAAATTATCTTAAAAAAGGTGACAGTAGAGGGATTGGTCCTGAGTTAATGTTTAGCATTGTAGCTATCTGTACCATATGGTGCAACTATCGGCTTCGTGGTCTCACCCAGTTGCCATTACATAAATACGGTGGCCGACAAGGGCCAAACGCACTGCAACGGCCTCAAGTACAGAAACGATTCAAATTCACAAACTCAAAACGAGGTACAAAAAGAGGAACGTGGTACAAAAAGAGGAACGTGGTGCAAATGAAAAAACGTGCTGCAAAAAACAAAGACAGATTTTTATCTGACTATATTTATATACGATGTTTATATCACTGTACAACGCTGTACAATGTATCGTCAGGTGTAAAATATAATAAAGAAACGTCTCGTAATGTGCAGCGTTGTACAGTGATATAAACATCGTATATAAATATAGTCAGATAAAAATCACATTACTGTTCCCGCTGTATGTTTAAACCATGGATGTAAACACTGTGATTCAGTCAGCTGTTCGGTTGTAGTGACCGGTTATGAAGCGTTTTTTTCTTTTGAAGAGGGTTTCTTGTTTTATATTGTTTTGTGCTTTGCATCGTTTTTCTATTTGCAGCGTTTGATGATGCTGCATTTGTCTTTGTTTTTTGCAGCACGTTTTTTCATTTGCACCACGTTCCTTTTTTCGTACCTCGTTTTGAGTTTGTGAATCTGAATCGTTTCTGTACTTGAAGCCGTTTTCCTTAACTGAGACACATTAGGCCGTTGCAGTGCGTTTGGCCCTTGTCGGCCACCGTACATAAAAACCAGAAGTAATTTTTGTATCAGTGGGTGAAGAAGTCATTCCTCCGACCATTCTGCCTCCTCTGCCTCCCCTTATTGCGCTGCTTACTCCATAGGGCGCCTCGCCAACAACACCACGGCTTGTGTGCAGCTTCATTTTCTCCAGACACCTCCTGCCCCATTGACAACTCAATGTAGCAATGTAGCGCGGTGCAGCTGTGTGGATGTAATGGGGGGCATCTGGAGGGCAACCCTCCAGCCTAATGGCATGCAGCTTCACCTGCATCAAACCGGCCCCGCTTTGAACTGTGCTGCGCTTCCAGAGGGAAACGTATTCCAAGAGCAGGACGGGATCGTAACCTTTCAATCGCCAATTAACGACCTCTCACATTGCCTTCAGTCATTCCTTAATGGAAACAGTGAAGGGAGTGACAGACTGAGCACCCTTTGTACCTCTTAATACCATATAAATACAGTCTCACACTGAGTTTTTAATAGGATTTTAATAGGATTTTTGTTCTCATATACATATATTTATATATAGATGTACAATAAAGTGAAAAAGTTTGTTCTCCCTTCTTTTAATCTGAATTGTTGTGTTAACCCTTGTTCTGTCTTCGGGTCAAAATGACCTAATTCTCCTGTCCTTCTTTCCTCCTGCTCTCTCCTTCCTTCTTCCATTCCCCCTTCCTTCCTTCCTTCCTTCCTTCCTTCCTTCCTTCCTTCCTTCTTTCCTTCCTTCCTTCTTTCCTCCTGCTCTCTCCTTCCTTCTTCCCTTCCTCTTTTCTTCCTTCCTCTTTTCTTCCTTCCTTCCTTCCTTCCTTCCTTCCTTCCTTCCTTCTTTCCTTCCTTCCTTCTTTCCTCCTGCTCTCTCCTTCCTTCTTCCCTTCCTCTTTTCTTCCTTCCTCTTTTCTTCCTTCCTTCCTTCCTTCCTTCTTCCCTTCCTCGTTTCTCCATTCCTTCTTTCCTTGTTTTCTCCCTTCCTTATTTCCTCCCTTCCTCCCTTCCTTCCTTCCTTCCTTCCTCCTTTTCTCCCTTCCTTTTCTCCCATCCCCCTTCCTTATTTCCTTCCTTCCTTTCCTTTTTCCTTCTTTCCTCCTGCTCTCTCCTTCCTTCTTCCCTTCCTCGTTTCTCCATTCCTTCTTTCCTTGTTTCCTCCCTTCCTTCCTTCCTTCCTTCCTTCCTTCCTTCCTTTTCTCCGATCCCCCTTCCTTCCTTCCTTCCTTCCTTCCTTCCTTCCTTCCTTCCTTCCTTCCTTCCTTCCTTCCTTCCTTCCTTCCTTCCTTCCTTCCTTCCTTCCTTCCTTCCTTCCTTCCTTCCTTCCTTATCCTGCTACATGGTCCATTTTACACTGTGGACCACCTTTCATAGTCGGCTGAGTCCGTACGCTAACATGCACCAAGAGAAGGTTGAATTATTGCCTTAGTCTGACTGATATGGTAGTTTTAAAAGCCACATGTACAGTTTAGTCGGGCTGCAGTTGAACCGAACTGGAGTTCTTGAAATCGAGCTATTAGAGCCAGATAATCCGGTTCTAAATCGAGCTATTACGCCATGCATAGGCAAACCACGGTTAGCCGAGCTATTGATCGGCCTGGGCCACCCCCGTCCGTAAACGATAAGCCGCGGAAGCGGGAATAACAACAAATAGTATAATATTATTGCCAGAAGACTTTGCATGCATCTTATGTGCAACCCGATGGGGCTTCGTATGCATGAAACGTCTGCTTCAAATCATGCTGTGTTTTTTTACTCATTGTTCCAACTAACCGGAAGAATGCCAAGTGGAGTCGGACGAACCTCACTCAATAATTCGATTCTCCTCCAGCGCATGCAGGGTGCGATTTGCCGGTGGGGATGGTGGGGATTTCCCCCCCCTCTGGTTTACACGTCCTACCCTCTGCTGAATTATTTTGATCCTCGGTGGGGACAAAATGTACCCCCCCCCCATCCAAAGTATTTTTACCATTACATTGTAATTATTAACAAGTAATAACAACCAAAATACACCGTGTTCATTCTGCTTGTGCTGTGATTTTGATACCGGGAGCGAGTCGCGCCCACAGAAAGCAGTTTTATTTTGAAAACCAACCAGATTTTCTTGCATACCAAAAGTCCGACTTCCGGCCCGCCAAAATAAAAGAGACAGTCAGTTAAATGAAGGAAAAAATGAAAAGAATCCAGAGCAGCAGCATATCCTCATATTTTACAGGATCACAACCAAAAATCCCGAGAAAAAATGCGACAGAAGATGAAACAAGATCTGACAAGCCTGATCGAATGGTGGACAGCAGCATCTCACTGGCTGAGGTCCCATGTTTTCTGTTAAACTGATATCGAGAAAGAATTAAAAAAATATTAATTTTGTTTATTTAATTTTATTTGGCACATTTAAAAACAATATTAGGAGAAAATATTTCTGCAAATGCAGTGGGTCAGTTCATGTTCAAAATAGGCCTACCGCCTACGTTATGTAGCTTAAGTGTAAGGTTTACACAAGAAACAAATTTTCATATAGCCTATAGTACTGTTGGGTGGTAATTTTTCTGAATAAAAATATTTCTCAAAATTATCCCCCGCTCTGGTTTTTTCACAAATCGCACCCTGAGCGCATGTATACTCGGAAAACTATTGCCAATAACTTGATTATTGCCAATAGCTTGATTATTGCCAATAGCTTGATTATTGTCAATAGCTGGATTTAGATGAGCATGTAACCGTACTGAGTGACTGCGGGGTGTCCAGGTCCTGTGCAAACAGCGGGTATGAGGAGTTTCTGTTGAGATGCTGTCTGGGTTTTGGCTCATATGTTGGCATTGTACCAACGGTCTTGGTACAGTTTCATGAACTACAGACTTGGGAGGCTTTCCCCGTCAAAACCAGCCAAACTGGTCCAGACTTCCTCTAATTACGCTCTAATGGGTTTCAGAAGATAACGTGCTCTGTGAGGCTGTTACAGTCGAGCTTTGCATGGTCTGACCTCGGGTTAGATATAGTTGGACCACAAATGAATATTTCTCACCGTGTTGCGTAGACCTGAAGGAGGTCCAAACACCTGCTGATCAAGGGTTGATAAATAAAGGAGATAATTAGTATAGAGGGAATGCGCATGATGTTACAGATGCAACTTCACAGCAGGTTTCGCCCACTGAGTGTCAGCGTAAACTTTCAGTTTGAGCAACTCAAAAACATCTAAAATGGGAAAGAGCTGTTGTGCGATCGACTGTACTCATATATTTAGCAAGAAATCGTAGTTAATCGTTTTACAGACTGCCGAAAAATAAGCTTAAGAGAGACAAATGGATCGCTGCAATTCACAGAAACAACTGCATTCCAGGCACCGAAACGTGGATTTGTGGTTCCCATTTTGTATCAGGTAATGTTGGATTTTTGGGTAGCTAACGTTAAATGGTCAAATCATAAAGTTCGGTGTCCTCATCACTTTAATTTCTCCAACAAATCCTGCCTTGAAGTCGGACCAAGCGTCAAGACTTTTGTAAACCTTCAAGCTTTGCTTCGTGTATTTCTCCGGCGTAGAAATTAAGTCCATATAAATATCAGGAAACTGGATTCGTGGCCAAATATTAATGTCCATGGACCACTGGTTCTTGGGGTAACTGTACCAAATATTAATGTCCATGGACCACTGGTTCTTGGTAACTGTACCAAATATTAATGTCCATGGACCACTGGTTCTTGGTAACTGTACCAAATATTAATGTCCATGGACCACTGGTTCTTGGTAACTGTACCAAATATTAATGTCCATGGACCACTGGTTCTTGGGGTAACTGTACCAAATATTAATGTCCATGGACCACTGGTTCTTGGGGTAACTGTACGGGTCACTGTCAAGTCCAACTGCCGCTAATTTAAGCCGATAATCGGCTGTTATCCCGTCTTCTCCACTAGTTGCAGACATTTTTGCTGATATTTTGCCCATCCGTGCGAGTAAGGGGGCGTGGTCCAGTGGGGAAGTGACGTTAATGCATACTCTCCATTGACCTCATGGTTATTTTCATGTATCTGTCTTATCTTGGTGTCCGGAGCAGATGCTGCCGCTCAGTATTCCTCCGGATTGAAAAGGCTGCCTCGTTAGATCTGAAGCAGCGTGTTCCCCGTCAGTAATCTGCCTGTTTCTGTCTCAGGGGTGGACGACGGAGCAGACATCCCCAGGGACATGGTGGTGGGAATCTACGAGAGAATACAGCAGAGGGAGCTGCGCTCCAACGAGGACCACGTCACCTACGTCTCCAAGGTCGAGCAGTCCATCGTAGGCATGAAAACGGTAAGGATTTACAGTCGTTAGAAGATCCAAGACCTCAGATAAGAGTTGAGATTTAATTCACGAAAAGAAACTGTCAGTTTTATCGGACCGGCTCCCGACAAACAAAGTTTTGTTAAACACACTTCAAGGGACTCTGTCATTATTCAAACTCTTATCACAATCACCTTGCACATTTATTAGTCATTAAATGTCTCATCTCAAACTCAATCATTACTTTCAGGTCATTACTCCAGCGAGACACATCATTAACCACTGCTATCAATAGAACCTCCACGGTTTAAAGGGGACGCATTAGGAAAACTGTTTTTTTTTTTTCCGGGTCTGATGTGTATTTATGTGTTTTAAGTGGACGCCAACTGAAAGACTCTGAGGTAACGCCCCCCTTTCTGGGCCAACGTTTTGAAAAGACAGAGCCCTGCGTCCATCTTTTTACGTCAATTAGAAACTTATGGTACTCATGGGGGCGGAAATAAGTCAATCAATAGACTGGACTGCAGATGCAAATTAGCCTAAGGCTAACTCTGGTGCAATGCATCAAATGTTTACATTTACGTTTTTAACTGCACATGGTCCCTCTCAAATCAAATTTAAGAAAAAGAAAGAAGATTAGAGGACATCCTGAAGCATTTAAAAATTAAAGCTGCAAGCAGCGATGAACGGGCCCTCGCACCCTTGTGTACGTTCAGGCTGCAGTGGAAGCTTGTATGACTTCATGTAGATTCTTCAGAACTGGACATGTAGCGGATGAAACCACCCATGACTCTCTATATCAAACCATTCAAAAGTTATGGCAGAAAATAGGGATTATAAAATATTGACCAATCAGAAGAAGGGGCGGGGCTAATTCAGGCCAATGAAGGTGAAGTACTCAAAACTAAGTCTGATGACACCACCCATGACTCTCTATGTCAAACCATTCAAAAGTTATGGCAGAAAGTAGGGACTATCAGATATGGTACAATCAGATGGGGGGGGGGGGCTTTTTGGCATCTATCGTCGCCACGGTAACACTTTTGACTGAGAAAAGTAATGCGCGTCGTCGCAGGATGGAGATGCACATTTTGATGTATAACACACCTGGGTGCACGTTACAGTTCGGGCCGTATTAACTGCCGAAGGAATGGCATAAATTGCGCCAAAATTACACGATTAATTCAAAATGGCCGACTTCCTGTTCGGTCTTCTTCTTCTCCTACTGTGTTGATATTCTGGCTTTCGCGGTGTCTTTACGTCCAGAAGGGGTTGGGTCCTGGGGCAGTCGCTAGCTCGGCTAAGCGTGGGTTAGTATACAAGCAGGCAAGCAGCGATGAACGGGCCATCGCACTCATGGCCACCGTATTATGGGGCTCGAGGCATGAAGTTTTATCTGTCTGAACCAACCAGATGAAGGGTGGGCGCGCTTTTTGCCGTCTAGCGTCGCCACGGTAACACTTTTGACTGAGAAAAAGTAATGCGCGTCGTCGCAGGATCGAGACGCACATTTTGATCTATAACACACCTGGGTGCATGTTACGGTTCGGGCCGTATTAACTGCAGAATAAGTGGCATAAATTGCGCCAAAATTACACGATTAATTCAAAATGGCCGACTTCCTGTTCGGTTTGGGCCATGGATCCAAGAGACTTTTCTTTAAGTTGTGACATGATACAGGTGTGTACCGATTTTCGTGCATGTACGTCAAACCGTATTGTGGGGCTTGAGGCACAAAGTTTTCTAGGGGGCGCTGTTGAGCCATTAGGCCACGCCCATTAATGCAAAACATGAAATATCTTGCATGCAAAATTTGGTGACTTTTGGGGCACGTTTAGGGGGGCAAAAAGGCCCTCCTTTCGTCAGAAAAATTAAAAGGAAAATAATAAAAAGGAAAAGGAAAAAAAAAAGGAAAATTCCTACAGATACATTAGGGCCTTCGCACTGTAAGTGCTCGGGCCCTAATGATGTTTCATGTACAAAAAACAGAAATCAGGACAGAACCAAGGAGACTCCAGTGTCTTCACTGGATCAAATGTCTTCACTTGACATTTGATCGATGAAGACAGAACAAGCGTGAGACAAGAACCAGGGCAGAGGTTGTTTGGACAAAGGGTTTATTTATGAAACGTAGATGAAAGTTGCAGGGGACAAAACACAAATACAAGGGGGGGGGATTTCAAATATGCCGGTCCAGACGGAGCGTTGGCAATAAAACGCCGGCTGGCTGGAGACGGTCCTGCCGGCGGCGTTCGCCCGTGAATAATAAGCGTTGCTTATTTGATCATTTTTCCCCCCGTCTTTCAGATTGTAATAACGGCAGGCAGCTGCTGAACTGATTGCTATAAAAAAAAATGTAATACTGCCGTTTATGGCCTCCAGAAGATGTTCCATTAGCCGCTGTCCGGTGGAAATAGTTGGCATGGCGACTAAAGACCTGCGACGGGAACGCCGTCCGATGCAGCTGCACTTCCTATTGTGTCAGCAACTTCCTCAATACCGTGCCATCACAAATGGATGGATGGGACTATGAATTCATATTTTAATTAGTTTCAAAATTCAATCTCAGCTACATCCTAATGACAGTGAAAGAATGGCACCCCTCCCCCATCCACCCTTTGGCTTGTGCCTTTGAGTCTCTTTCAGTGATAGATGAATAGCCAGAGGATGACGGAGAGACTGCTGTCAAAACCAAACGCTGATAGATTATCGTGACAAGACGGGACTCATCCCATCTGCCGTGAAGAGAAAGAGTTTCTTCTGGTCCTCGGTGACCGGTTTTGTAAACTAACAATACTTTGTAGATCTCATAGACCGGGGGTCGGCAACCCGCGGCTCTTTAGCGCCGCCCTAGTGGCTCCTGGAGCTTTTTCAAAAATGTTTGAAAATGGAAATAGATGGAAGAGGGAAAGGTATTTTTTGTTTTAATATGGTTTCTGTAGGAAAACGTGACACAAACATTCTTAACGTTTTCCAATGCTGTAAAAATGTGTAGAATAAATATTACATTTCAATATTTATGTTAACGAAGATTTTTACGGAAGAGTATTAGGGCCATGCAGGAGAAAAAATATTTTAATATATTATTTCATTATGCACTTCGAGAAAAAGGTCAAAATGTCGAGATTAATGTTGAAATACAATTTCAAGAATAAAGTCAAAACTTTGCCTTTTTTCTCAACATTTCAACTTTTTTCACAACATTTCAACTTTTTTCACGAAATTTCGACTTTTTTCACGAAATTTTGACTTTTTTCTGGAAATTGTACTTCAACATTAATCTCGACATTTCGACTTTTTTCTCGACATTTCGACTTTTTTCTCGAAGTGCATAATGAAAAAAAAATCTTCCTGCTCTAAAATATTATTTTTATTTTTCTCCTGCCTGGCCCTAATACTCTTCCATAGATTCGCATAACAAAAAGAGTAACGTGGAAAGACATTAGCATGCTACATTTGCAGCCGAGTACCCAGTTATAACTAATATAGATACATGCAGCATGTGTTGCCTTCAATCAAGACTTTTAATTTTTTGTGGCTCCAGACATATTAGTTTTTGGTGTTTTTGGTCCAATATGGCTCTTTCAACATTTTGGGTTGCAGACCGCTGAACTAGACCCTCGCTGGGAACGGAGGAGACCAGTTGCTGGAGGTCTGGGACACCTGATTACTATAGCATCGTCTTGCAGAGAGATGCAAGACTTTCCATGAAAGAAAACCTCGTCTGGATCGGAGTTCAATTCCATTTTTTTCGATTCAATTTTATTTGTATAGCGTCTATTACAACAGAAGTTGTCTCTAGGCACCTTCCAGAGACCCAGAACAATGACCCCAAGATCTCTTGTACAACCTTTCCATCCCTGACGGATGCACCTCTATAACATCGGAGACTTTAATAACCTTTAAAACAAGCTGGACGGTGTCCAGTATTGACTTTTCAG
The DNA here is from genome assembly GCF_033807715.1 of Cololabis saira. NCBI lineage: Eukaryota > Metazoa > Chordata > Actinopteri > Beloniformes > Belonidae > Cololabis > Cololabis saira. The sequence goes on from NC_084609.1 coordinate 5,659,154, forward strand.
TCTTGTCCCAAGCGCACAGAGATTTCTCCAGATTCTCTGAATCTTTTGAGAAAAATCGTGTACTATAGATTATGAAATACAGTATTTACCGCCAGTATAAGTCACTTTTTCTCAAAAATCGTCAGTGCGCCTTATGTATGAGTGTTTACTGACCTCAAACCAGTTCTATGTGGTAACTGAACTCAAACATCTGTCAACATGTTTTAGTGACTTTGGTAGCGATGAAGCCGCTCCGCTTGACTGATGGTCGGACCGTTCAGACACATTAAAACCTGAAGCAACTACCAACCTTAAGATACGGTTTTATCATCTGAATAAACTCAAGTTACTGTAATTTAAGCACTATAAGGCACTTAAAATCCTCACATTTTCTCAAAAACCAGCAGTGCGCCCTGTAATCCGATGAACCAATCAGAGAACAGGATTCTTACCTCCTCGACTTTTTACTTGTGGATTCGTGGAAGACGAATGATTTAAAATGTGTATTTTTCTGTTTTAGTTAGAACTGAACGATATTCGGAGTTATTGTGAACAAGTTGAATAAAGTTATCAGACTGGTTTGTTTCACTTTATATCTGTTTTCTCATGCTCCTTATGGATGAAAATAGACCAGCTCATTGATAATGCGGCTAATGGTCCGCAAAATACGATATTCAAAGTCTTCACCAATTCACGCAAAAAAAAAAATTTCTCAGTATTTGACAGCTCAGGCGAAACTCAGCCCGTCTTTACTTCACTAAAACTCCTTCCTGTCCTTTTATACTTATGTCGCTGGCCATCCCTCCATTTTGCCTAATTAACTGTGAGATGTTTCTTCAGGTGTCTCTTTTTAGTAATATGTAATATATGTTGTACTTTCTCCTAAAATGGGAAAATTTCTCACATTTTGTGTGATTTCTATGTTCTTTTTGGAGTAAATCTGAGGTTTAGGAAATTTGAACTGTTTCAAAATTAGAGCTATTTGCTTACATGCAATTCATGAATATCAAGAAGTAGCTTTAAATATTATGTTTTCTTCCACGTTCTAACATATTTAATTATTTTGGCAACAGAAAGCCTTGTTGTTTCTTTTGTCATTAACTAAAACGGTACATTTTGGTCGGCCGGCACCTCAGATAACCCTCGGGGATTTACTTTTTCTCTTTTTTCGGGGGAACTATCTGGTCATTTCAGGCTAATGATGTTTTTCAGAGTGTCTGACATTCGTGTAATGAAAGGCTGGCGGTGTGAAACCGTCTGAAAACCCTGCAGTGATGAGATCTGAGGGAGCGGGAGGAAAACAGGCCGAGGTTACAGTACGAGCGGGTTGGGGGGGGCTGGAGAGTTTTGATATTTGTATTTATATAATCCATTCATACCTACAGTCTGTTTCAGCAGTAAACCAACACAGACCAATCATGAGGTGTGAAGCGGTAGAGACAGTGAAACCTGCTCGTTGAGCTGTAATCGGCTTTAACTCGGAAATGCACTTTAGATCAAACTAATTAAAGCTTTCAGGGGACATGGTTGTGGGAGAATATACTCATCAGACCTCCGAGCTCCGTGCAGCTCGTACCGGCCGACGCCTTCACCCGCCTCGTGCAGGAAACGTAACGTAACTGTAGACTTGCTGTACTATACTGCCCTTATTTTTTAACAGCTTGTGCTTTTTATTATTTTACCTCTTTTCTTATAATTGTATTTATTATCTAAGCATACTCTTAAATTAAATACCTGTGATTTTTGAAAACCTTAAAAAAAAAGTTATGGATAAGCCCTGAATGCAGGCATTGTGACGTAGAAAATTGTCAAATTGGTTTAATTCACTGCACGAATCGGCACAGATTACTTTGTAATACTGTACAAAGTCTTTGTACGTTTTGACCGTATAGAAACGTAATTCTTGCCATTGTAACAATGAGATGTACCTGCTGTACTCTAGACTGCAAAAACTCAAAATCTTAACGAGAATATTTGTCTTATTTCTAGTCAAAAAAATCTCATTACTTAAAACAAGACTCATCACTGGAAAAAACAACAATTTTCACCTGTTTCAAGTAGGTTTTCACTTAAAATAAGTAGAAAAATCTGCCAGTGGAACAAGATTTTTTTGCTTGTAATGAGAAGATAAATCTTGTCCCACTGGCAGATTTTCCTACTTATTTCAAGTGAAAATTTACTTGAAACAGGTGAAAATTGTGTAATGAGATTTTTTTACTAAAAATGAGACATTTTAACTAGAAATAAGACAAATATTCCTGGTAAGATTTTGAGTTTTTGCAGTGTACTGCCCTTACTTTTTAATATCTTGTGCTTTTTATTATTCTACCTCTTTTTCTCATCATTTTATTTCAATGTATTTGTTATATACTGTTTAATTGTGTCTTGTCACTTTTAATGTTGATGTAAAGCACTTTGAATTACATTGTGTTGAATTGCGCTATACAAATAAATTTGCCTTGCCTTGTAGAAGACTGTTGTGGGTTTGTGGCGGCAGTTAGAAGCTGCTCTGATTAACTAATTAGGGCCTTGTTTAGCTCATCAGAGACTGTCCACAACTTCTTCAGATTTGTGAACAATTTGACAGAATTACCATTATTCAACGTGTTTTTGCTCCTGGGTCCGAGTAACTTTGAGTATCTGTCAAAATGTTGAATGATGAAACCCACTGGGAGAGGTGAACGTCTCCTGCTGTGACTGCAGCTGTAAGCTCCTCCCCCTAACTGTGAGGGGGAGGAGCTTACAGCAGCACGGGCTGCTCACTGAGAAGAGTGAGAGCTGTACGAACCTTCACCTTAAAGTCCACGCGAGTCTTTGATGATGCCTGAAAAATGTTGCTAGATTTGTCTCTTCCTTGAAAAAAACCTGCTAAATACATCGCCAAAGTCGCTAATTTGTTAATGTACGCGTCACACCCTCCTTTTAAGTCATTTCACAAGTAACTAAATGTGTGTTTGGTGTCCGCAGGTTCTCTCCGTCCCTCACAGAAGACTGGTGTGCTGTAGTCGACTGTTTGAGGTGACGGACGTCAACAAGGCCCAGAAACAGGCAGCACATCAGAGAGAAGTCTTCCTCTTCAACGATCTCATCGTGGTGAGTCAGCGCTTTCAAGTTTTCCATCTCAAAATCATTTTTACATAGCGTTGCGTTACCTTTATTTTCTTGGGAGGGATTCTACAAATAAACTTGTTGCCCTTTTCCACCGGAGGTTGCAGGTTAGTTTGAGCTCGACCATGTTGGAGCTCCTACAACCTTAAAAACTATTTAAGGTGGATCCAGAGATGATCTCCTTGGTTCAAGCTTGGACTTTAAGACTTTTCTTAGGACTAAATATTCCCTTTCCATATCATCCCCTTCCTAAAATAATAATGTTTGATATGATTCATTTTGAGTTTTTATTTCGGTCCATTTGGATACAACATAATACAACATAAAAATAATCCAATATTTTAAATGGCACCAAAAAGGTACAGGCTGAAGCCGAGGCTTATTATGCCTACTCTTTTATGAACCTCAACTCAGGAGGTTTTATACAAAACCAAACAAATAATTTGGATTCAAACATTGAAAAAGAATGGATATATTGGACAAGTAACAGAGGTATCTAGACAAGAAGCAAAGACAAAAACAAAACAAAAAACATACTATAAATTGCAAGGAGTGATAAATTAAGTGGTTTTTGGCTAGAGACTGTACAAGATGGAATGTTCTAATTTTTCAGAAAACAGAAAAAAATATCTGGTTCAGTTGTTTCTGCATTTTGAAAAACTTGAGTAAACGATTACTTGGGGCATTCATTTAAGAGGGTGACGAAATGTTTCCAAATATCAAAACAAGATGCTGCCATCGTTTGACTGTGGTTTTGGGTTTGGATGTTCAGATCAGATGGAATTTTATTTAATTTTAATCAGATGTTTGTCTTTTCTCTGCGCTAACATTATCATTAGCGTCAAACAAGACTACTTTGGTTTCACCTGTCCGTCGAGAAACGTTCCTGTGGTTTGTTGAGATGCAGCTTTACGAACATCAGTGGTGCGTCCAGGTTCTGCAAAGACTGAAAAACTTTACTCTTTGCAAACGTAGTTTAATTTGAATTGTGGCGTTGTGGACTTTAGCTTCTTACATGCGGGGCGAGGACCGGTAGAGTGTGAGGACACGTTGCATGAACAAACCTTTGGATTAAATATGGGAAAATTTGGTGAAAGATCTTTTCAAAATTACTCAGGAAAGAGTTTTAAATTTATCTCTAAGATCGTTGCTTATGTCTTTTCCTCTTGGCATTGTGTTACCACAGTAAACTGCTATGGAATTTCTCTATTTTCATTTTATTTTTTTGGCTTTATCGCTGTTAAATAATGGCATGATGAAAAAAGGCAGGGGATGTTGGTTGTCTGAGGTTTTATTTGCATAAAAGTAAAGGTCCTTCGGGATTAATAAAGTATCTATCTATCTATCTATCTATCTATCTATCTATGAACCACAATCATCAATACATCAAGGGTAGAAATGTTTGCACGTGTGGTTTTTATCGTCTAATCCACAAAAGAACTGCAGCACCTTATTCCTGCACAAACGGCAAATCCAATCTCTGAGATCATTTTCCCTGAATAGGACGTCGCGCTGAGAGATTCGGAGTAACAATTCACTGTGTTTGCACTCCGGCTCCCCTCAGATGTTTGTATCTGCGTGCCGGCGAGCTTTAAAGCTACTTATTTTGTTGTGACAGCTGCAATGCAGCATCACCCACTTCCTCCCAAAGCTCCTCTTCTCCTTTTATGTCGTTTCATAACTCAGGACTTTCCAGCAAGTTCCTTTAATAATAGATGGCAGCGAGTGCGGGGCCACTCTAAAGTTTGTGTTTCGCTTGATTAAAACGTATCGAGTCGTGTTTGGTCGTTTAAGAACGTAACGTTGGCCGTAATTAATGATCTCATCTGGAGCCGCGGGGGTCACCCGTCTGGATTAATTAACTAAACTCATAATGATGTCAAACGCTGGTCTCAGTCCGGCGAAGGAGAGGAGTTTCGTTAAAAGGTTGATGTGGGGAAAGCGGCCGAGCGAGTTATCCTCGGACATCACGGCGTTTCGGTGCCGTATTTTTCTGCAGAGATCTTTCCGTCTGACAGGTTTTAAAGTGGGGCAGAAATCGCCTTGAAAGATTTTCACGGAGGAGTAAAAGTGACTTTTCTTTGCCTTTGGCTCCGTCCACCAGCTGCTTGAACACGCCGAGAGGCATTTAAAGTGTCACCGTGATATACAGGTCCGATACACCTAGCCTTGAAAATTATGCCGAATGACAGAACAGCATAACAGATTTGCTTCATTGCTTCATTTCTTTCTTTCTTTCTTTCTTTCTTTCTTTCTTTCTTTCTTTCTTTCTTTCTTTCTTTCTTTCTTTCTTTCTTTCTTTCTTTCTTTCTTTCTTTCTTTCTTTCTTTCTTTCTTTCTTTCTTTCTTTCTTTCTTTCTTTCTTTCTTTCTGGAAGGTCGTTCAGGGAAAAGAGCTCCATAAAAGCGCTCGCCAATGTGCTTCCCATACAAATCAGAGCAGTTGCGTGCAAATCTGAGACACTTTGGAGATTAAAATGTACATTTATGTTAACTTGTCTGCTCTGAGAGTGTTTCCTGTGTGCTCCAGTGAGCACCCTGTTTCCTCCTGCTCCCCGCTCACTCTGCAATATTGGTTCCTAAAACAGTTAGACATGTTTCCTTTCCCCCCAAAACATTTATTTACCCCTTAAATCAGTCATGCACCTCTTAACCCTTGTGCTGTCTTTGGGTCAAAATGACCCAATTATTCTATCCTTCTTTCCTCCTGCCATGCTCTCTCCTTCCTTCTTCCTTTCCTCTTTTCCTCCTTTTTTACCCTGCTTTACTCATTTTTCTTCCTACCTCCCTTTCGTCATTCGTTTCTTTATTACCTTCTTTGCTTTTCCTTCCTTCTTTCCTTATTTTCTCCATTCCTTCCTTCTTCCCTCCCTTCTTTCTTTCCTTTTCTCCATTCTTTCCTTCCTTTCTCCCTTCCTTCCTTCTTTTCTCCCTTCCTTACTCCCTTTCCTACTTCGTTCCTTCTTTCCTTCTTTTCTCCTTACTTCCTTCTTTCCTCCCTTCCATCTTTTCTCCCTTCCTTACTCCCTTTCTTACTTCCTTCCTTCTTTTTTCCCTTCTTTCCTCCCTTCCATCTTTTCTCCCTTCCTTACTCCCTTTCCTACTTCGTTCCTTCTTTCCTTCTTTTCTCCTTACTTCCTTCTTTCCTCCCCTCCATCTTTTCTCCCTTCTTTTCTCCTTTCTCCCTTCCTTCCATCTTTTCTCCCTTCCTTACTCCCTTTCTTACTTCCTTCCTTCTTTTTTCCCTTCTTTCCTCCCTTCCATCTTTTCTCCCTTCCTTACTCCCTTTCCTACTTCCTTCCTTCTTTTATCCTTTCTCCCTCCCTCCATCTTTTCTCCTTCCTTTCCTTCCTTACTCCCTTTCCTACTTCCTTCCTTCTTTCCTTCTTTTCTCCTTACTTCCTTCTTTCCTTCCTTCCATCTTTTCTCCCTTCCTCCCTTCCATCTTTTCTCCCTCCCTTACTCCCTTTCCTACTTCCTTCCTTCTTTTCTCCTTTCTTCCTTACTTCCTTCTTTCCTTCTTTTCTCCTTTCCTCCTTACTTCCTTCTTTTCTCCCTTCACCCTCCCTTGACCCAAAGACAGCACAAGGGTTAAAAACTGGATTTGTAAGAGTTTAAAGCCTTTGAACCTTTAAAAGTCAGAGAAAAAAAGCATAATATCAGATCTTTACGGCTGTCCTGTGACGTGGAAATGCTGATTTTGTCGTCTTGTTTCCTGCAGATCTTGAAGCTTTGTCCAAAGAAGAAAAGTTCTGCTGCCTACACGTTCTGCAAAGCCATGGGCCTGCTGGGCATGCAGTTCCACCTTTTTGAAAACGAATGTAAGCCGACGTCTCTGCAAAAAACATCCAGATTCAACCAAGAAACAAAAATTAAAAGGCCAAATAGTGGACGTTGGATGCTTTTCCTCGTATTTAGACTCATGGAAAGTGTTGCAACAACGAGGTCGCGACTCAGACATCATGATAAGGTCACAAAAAGACATGCATGCACAGCTTTTAGCTACGTGCCATGACGTCACTGGTGCAGCCAATGGGAAACTGCGATATAGGAGGTCTCTTGAAGGCTATGGTTCTGAAAGGGGTTTTTTTCCCGCAAGCTACCAGTTTTAGCTTGACTTAGGCTGACTAATGTGATGTTCTTTCAGTTTAATCAAATATAAACATCCGGCTGAAAGAAGGACTGCTACAGAACCGGCCGAGTTCTGACAGAGCTATCGTAGCCATCCGCCACTAGCCCCCGCTAGCCGCGGTTTAGCTCAGTGCGGCTAGATGCACATCTAAATCCAGCTATTGGCAACAATCTACCTGAGAAATTAAACTGGAGTTTCAGAGAAATCCAAGTAAACATGCACGAGAAGACAATCGATCATTGAGTGAGGGGTGTTCGACTCCACGACACTAGGTGGCGCCACATGTGCTTTTGTGTTCTAGTTCTTTGTTGTTCGTCTTCTTCTTCTCCTACTGTGTTGATATTCTGGCTTTCGCGGTGTCTTTACGTCCAGAAGGGGGGGTCGCTAGCTCGGCTAAGCGTGGGTTGGTTACATGCAGGAATAACTCGAATTAGGACGCATTTTCTGGCACTAAAAGCTGGAACTCAAAAGCTTCAGTTGGGTTCGACTACAGCCCCGCTAAGTTGTAAACACGGCTGTTAAAACTTCTATTTCGGTCGGATTTAGGCAACAATTCAACTTTCTGTCAGTGCATGTAAACGTACTGACTGATGCCGGTTTGCACCGTCCGTCCTGAGTCACTATTGGTTCCGAGCAGTCTTTGGACGTCACACTCGGCCAAAACCTGCTTTGGAAGAGGTGTTTGTTGAGGTGGCGTTTGCCTAAGTGTGGGCCAGCGCTGTTAGCACCAGTCTAACTAGTCCACCCCCGTTCTTCGCCTCCAGAGTCTTATTTAGTCACATTTTTAGTTTAGTTTAGTTTATTTCGGTCATGACACAACAAAAAAAGAATAAAAATTACAACAAGAAAACAAATACACTGTTCAAAGAAAACATTACAAAAAAGTTTCCAATATATAAATAAACAAATAACATCAAGACCGAAAAAGGTGTAGGCTGAAGCAAAGCTTATTATTTGCCTACCCTCAAAAAGATTAATTAAATTAATGAAATAAAAGCAAGCGGTAAGAGAAAGACTGTCAGGAAAACAAATTGCCTCCATGGGGATAACAAAGATTCCTCAAGAAATAAGAAAGATTTTTAAAATAAAGGTGCAGTCTACATGTTTCCTTCATCCTTAAAAAATCAAATCAAATCACCAATTAAATCAATACCCAAATCAACATTGCAAGCATCACCGCTCATTAATTTGATTTGATTAATTAACATTGAGCTGTTGGTGCCTTTAACAAGCCAAGATCTTGACCTCCATCGTACCTGTGTTAGGTTAAAAAGTCATCACAATATTAATAACTTAGAAAAAGACACCGGAAACTGTCAGAAAGGATTTTTAAGGCCTTCTGCGCAGAAGTGAAGCAAAATCGGAGCCCTGTCGAGCAACACGGCTCTCTCTCTGTGGCTCTCGACGGAATGCTTGCTGGGTCTTTCTTTGCAGGAGGTATTTATTGAAAAACCGACAGGCGTCGGCTATGTTAAGACAACCAATGGTAGACAGTGGATGGACAATGGACAGAAACAGATGGTCACACACATGACTTTTCAGTTGAAGAGGCTTGGTATGAAGAAACAAACAGACATCCTTAAAACACAAAGGGTCAAGAGGTCAACTAAAATAGGACCTCTAAAACAGGAGGTTTGAACAGATGGTTTTTAAAGACACTGGGTTATTTACAAACCAGAAATCACCAGGCCAAACTTCATGGGGGTCTCGTGTTATCAGATGGTCCAACTAAACCTAGCTAACCTTTAAGTCAGCTTAACGTCTTGAAACAACATGAAGGGTCAATAAATGAGCACCTTCTGGACAAACAAGAAATCTGTGAGGCTTTGCACAGATGTGTCTAAAGACACTGGTCAGCTGTTAACAAAGCAGACAACCCCCCCTAAATTCCTTCAGGGAATGGCCTGTCTGGTGACTTCTGTTCCTATTCTGATAGTTTTTTATTTTCATAATGACAATCTTAATTCAAAAGAGTTGATTAACCTCATACCTGTCACTCAAAAAGAGCCACACCCCTTAATGTGGGTCATTTAGATGCTCTTTATAATTCGATGTTATAAGTTACTTGATTATTCACAGACAACTTAATTTCTGTTCCTCTGACTACTTGTTTTTAACAAACTGTGGGTTTTGGATAAGGGAAAGCATCTACTAGAGTTTAACGTCACCCGAGAGAATAAAGGTTTTTAACTGATGTCCTCTGTGCTCCTCAGACTACCCTCACGGCATCACCATCCTCTCCCCGTACGGCTCCGACAAGAAGCAGGTTCTCCACTTCTGCGCTCAGAGCGCCGAGGAGCTGCTCAAGTTCCTGGAGGACCTGAAGGAGTCGATCGCCGAGGTGTCGGAGATGGAGCAGATACGGATCGAGTGTAAGGGTTCCTTTCAAGTGTCTCTTTGGCATCTCCCAATGACCATTTTTGGAAAGGTTTAGACATAATCTTACAGAAAACATGTGTAAAATACTCATTTTTTGTGGTATTGTTATCAAATTTGAAATTGCACTAGCTAAAGCTTCATGCTGTGGTGCCAGTGTGTTTTCCAGCTAATAAGTCACAGATTCTCTCATCTGCAGCCATCTAATTACAAAACAAATTTCGGGCTGAAATAAAAACCTTCTATTTCAGTGTGTTCAAACTTAGATTACTCAATACTAGTAGTAGTTACAGTGATTCTGACAGTTGGGGGGGGAACAACTTTCAATTTACTTTGGGTACGCCTTGGATAGGCATTTTAGACGACTTTTACAGGAGTGGCAACATGCTTAGAATACATTAAAAATTCAGTTACAAATTTACATAAACAGTTTACATAAACAATATTACAACTTTATTCTCGTAATATTACGACTTTATTCTCGTAATTTTACGACTTTATTCTCTTAATTTTACGACTTTATTCTCATAATTTTACGACTTTATTCTCATAGTATTACGACTTTATTCTCATAATTTTACGACTTTATTCTCATATTATTACGACTTTATTCTCGTAATATTACGACTTTATTCTCGTAATTTTACAACTTTATTCTCGTAATTTTACGACTTTATTCTCATATAATTATTACTTTATTCTCATAATTTTACGACTTTATTCTCATAATATTACGACTTTATTCTCGTAATATTACGACTTTATTCTCATATTATTATGACTTTATTCTCGCAACATTATGACTTTATTCTCATAATATTATGACTTTATTCTCCAATCTTTTTTTGGTCTTAGATTGGCCCTAATACTCTGTCATAGACTGGAGATGGGTGTTTCAAATTTAAAATCATAAACGTGCTTTTTATTGTCGGAGGAAGGGGGAGTGGCAATAGGGAACCAATAGGAGCTGAGATTAGACGTCCACCTCTTCCCCGGTTCACGTGTTAGTTTGCTGCTGCAGTCGACAGCAGGAGGCCGGCGAGGCGGCGGGGAAAGTGGGTCAGCGCTGCTCCGAGCAGCCAGACATCTGAGGGGAATGCGGTGCGACTGGCGAGCATCGCGGAGACGGCGTCCCCGCCGGGATCTGACCACCGGGAGGGAGGGACGGCAGCTCGGAGGAAGAGCAGCGAGATCTGAACGCAGGAAAAAGGACGGACGGCTACGTCAGACATGGATGCTGTGAACAGAAACAGAATTTGAAACTCTCATAAAAATGCAAATTTTACTCAAATCAGCAGCACATTCCCGAGACGCTGTTGCTCTGCACTTTCATTACAGCCCACTACTCCTAAAACAAAATCTCTGATCTTGCAACCAATCAGTTTAGTTGACGGCAGGTCAGTGACGTGATGTGTCATCTAAGAGAGGCGGAGTCTCGTTGAAGTGAGAAAAGGGCAGATGTTCAGGAACTGTGGCTACTAAATACTGTATGAAGAAGTTTTATAGAAATAAATGTTCCTCGGTGTAAAAATGCAAAAACTTTAAATAATTCATAATCTACAGAATATAATGTTCTTGAAAGGCTGTAGATCTGGAGGAATCTCTGTGTGCTTGGGGTGTCTCCAAAGTCACACTGCAAAAACTCATTTCTGAGGAAATTTAAAAAAGATTATTTTAGATTATTTCGCTAATTTTAAGAACTCCTAACTTTCCTAACCTCATTGAGAAAGATAGTTTTGCTTAAAATGAGACAATTTTGATGAGATTTGATTGAGACGGGCTGGTTTTACGCCTGCACATGTCGTCAGGTAGAAATCACTGCATGGACTCAGGAAACTTCCAGAAATCACTGTTGGTAACCACAAATCAATCAATCAATCAAACTTTATTTATAAGGCACTTTTCATACAAATATGTAGCACAAATTGCTTTACATGTTTAAAAATTGTACAATTTACAAAGTAAAAGCAGGGACCCAGCCTTCACATAAACCCCGCTCCCCACATACACACAACAGACACGTCATGATAATGATGAATTAAAAGCCATCTGCATCAGGAATGGGACGCGCAACCCAACCATCTCTCCCGAAAACAGGAGTTGCTTCAAGCCCAGGAGAAAATGCAGATTAACGATCTATCGCGCAAAGGAGAAGCCTAAAGCCACGTTTACACATAGCCGGGTATTTACAAAAACTGATATTTCCCCCTCTACGTTTTGAAAAATACCATCATTTACACGAACCTGCATAAATACGCTGTTAAGGTGCTATGAGCAGCCAAACCTACAGGGGGCAGTGTAACGAGAAGCATAAAGTAATTTACACATAACAAAAACGGTGGTGTTTTCATGCATTTTGTCCGTTTGTTTACACGAAAACAAAGCTCAAAGTCACCAAAAATTATCCTTTCTGAAAACTCCAGCCAAAGTGGAGATTTGCAAAAACCCCGTCTTCACGTTTGCTTGTAAACGGAGAGAAACGGACGTTTAGGCTTCAGAACGTCACATTATGAGACAGAAACGTCACCAGCATCATTTGTGCGACCTGTGTTTACAATTTGTTTGGCCACCGTCAATATTTTCTTGTATTTTACCTGTTTTATATTCTAAAGTCACACTTAAAAGTAACTCCACTTTCTGTCACTCCAAACCAAAGACTCTCGTTCCGTCTTGGAAGTAACTGGAAGTTACTCGTGTCATTTGTTGAGGTTTTTTTCCAGGATTCTGATTGGCTAGCATGACTTTATCTTCTCGTTACACTGCCCCCTGTAGGTTTGGCTGCTCATAGCACCTTAACAGCTATTTATGCAGGTTCGTGTAAATGATGGTATTTTTCAAAACGTAGAGGGGGAAATATCCGTTTTTGTAAATCTTATGTGTAAACGTGTCCTCAGTTCCTTGTTGCTCTGCATTAATGCAACAAGCGTTTCTCCCCGTCTCTGCAGGGGAGCTGGAGAAGCAGCAGGGCGCCAAGACGCACGCAGTGAAGAGCAACGGCACCCAGCTGGAGCTGCGCGGCAAAGCGGGCTCGCCATCAGGTCTGTGAGGGCGCCGCAAAAACCCCCGGGAACCCGTCCTGGCGCCGGTTCCTAGGAACCTGTTCACCAGAGAAAAAGAAATTACATTTCAATTCAATTCAATTCAATTTTATTTATATAGCGTTTATTACAACAGAAGTTGTCTCCAGGATCTTTCCAGAGACCAGAACATGAACCCTGAGCAATTATCACATAAACATAACATAAACAATGACAGGTAAAAACTCCCCTAAAGGGAGAAAAACCTTAAGGCAAACATTTGCAAGGAAAAACTCCCCTTTAGGAGGAAGAAACCTGGACCAGGACCTGGATCAGAAGGGCCAGCTGGGCAGAGCAGGAAAAGAAAAAACAGATAGAAAGAATGAATAACAGAGAAAGGAGAGGAGACATTTAACGACATTTAAGTCGTTTATCATCGCGATTGTTTCCGTGGTTCATGGGACCACTTTTATTCTGCTTTTTAAATAAAAACAATGTTCAACGCAACCCGACGTAAATGTCCTGACGTAAAAGTCCGTAACGTTTCATAGTTTATCAAGACACAGTGATAGAGGACAGGGAGAGATGGTTCGGAAGGGAGGAGCTGTACAGGTGTAAGAGACAGAATTGCCATGGCGACCTCTCAAGAGAAGAGAGACTGATTTGGATTACCCAACGCCAAGAGGAGTAGACATAAGCAGTGGTCTCAGAGAAGCAGCAGGTTTATAAAACTGAGAACGTGAAAGCTAATCTCTAGTAAACGACCCACAATGCCCTCCGTTGTGGAACCACGCCTTGTAGACAGATGAGAGGGAAGTTGTTTGAGCGTGTGAAATGTTTGTTCGGGAGGGTTTAGGCGCCTCGTCCATCTAAAAGGGATATTTAAGCGTGTGGCCAGGCGTGGTACTGCCACCTTAAGTAGCTCTGATGAACGAACACGTACCGTCTCACAGACATTCTTCTGCCCCCCCTGTCCCTTCTTTTTGCCCCGCCCGCCAGGAAACCAGGAGGTAGATGACCGAAGCGGACACAACGCAGTGGAGGTAAGCGCTCGCAGACTGGTCCGCGTCTGAGTAGAAGCAGGTAAGTTTGGCGCTCGGTTAACAGAGGCCGTCCGCAGCAGCAGACCGCAGGGCTAGCAGGGCTAGCAGAGCTAGCAGGGCTAGCAGGGCTAGCCGGCTCGTCAGCGCCGCAGGCGTCAAGCAGGTGTGGGTGACGAGTGTGCGAGTGTGAGAGAGCGAGTGCTGCTGGGTAAAAGTGCTGCTGGGCATGTGAGGCGACCCGAAACCAACGAAGGTGGTTGGGGGGACGTTGATACGACCAGAAACCGTTTCCCTCCCATGGGAGTTTCCACCGCCAGAGCTCCGATTGGGGGGGGCGGGGACCTTTCGTCATTTTCACGACCAGAAAACGTCTTATGATTCATCTCAGCAGAGAAAAACATTTATTGCTGCATAAGGCCACGTTTACACATAGCCGGTGATTTGCAAAAACGGATATTTCCCCCTCCACGTTTTGAAAAATACCATCATTTACACCAGGGTTCGGCAACCCAAAATGTTGAAAGAGCCATATTGGACCAAAAACACAAAAAACAAATCTGGAGCCGCAAATCTGGAGCCGCAAAAAATGAAAAGTCTTGTATAAGCCTTAGAATGAAGGTAACACATGCTGCATGTTTCTATATTAGTTATAACTGGGTCCTCAGCTGCAAATGTAGCATGTTAATGTCTTTCCACATGACTCTTTTTGTTACGCGAATCTGTGGAAGAGTATTAGTGCCATGCAGGAGAAAAATCTAAATAATATATAATATAATATAATAATTGAGAAAAAAGTCCAAATGTCGAGAAAAAAGTCGAAATGTCGAGAAAAAAATCGAAATTTTGAGGAAAAAGTCGAAATGTCGAGAAAAAAGTCGAAATGTTTAGAAAAAAGTCAAAATGTTGAGAAAAAAGTTGAAAGGACAAAGGAAGAAAAAAAGAGTAACTTCCAGTTACTTCCAAAATTAACGAGATTCTTTCTTTTGGAGTGACAGAGAAGTGGAGTTACTTTTAAGTGTGACTTTAGAATATAAAACAGGTAAAATACAAGAAAATATTGACGGTGGACAAACAAATTGTAAACACAGGTCGCACACATGACGCTGGTGACGTTTCTGTCGCATAGTTTCAGTTTCTCTCAGTTTACAAGCAAACGTGAAGACGGAGTTTTTTCAAATCTCCACTTTTGCCGGAGTTTTCAGAAATGACCATTTTTTGTTACTTTGAGCTTCGTTTTCTTGTAAACGAACGGCCAAAACGCATGAAAACACCACCGTTTTTGCTACGTGTAAACGGGGCCTAAGTCGTTAAACTGCAGAGAAGCTCTGGTGTAAAGATTATAAACTACGATATAATGAGTAGACTTCTCCAAACCAGACTGCAGCAGGGGGTAGTTGGGGGTAGTTGGGGGCATCTCGGGTCAATCTTCATGCTCGTCTGAGCCACCTCCACCAGCCCGCCTCCTCTCCGCCGCGCAGTAAATGTCAGGCGCCGGCGTGGAGCCGCGAGCTGTCGAGACGCATCTATCCTCAAACCAGGAGATTCACCCCCACCACCAAAAAAATAAAAGAAGAGGCCAGTTTCCGAGGCGACGTGTGGCGAGCCGTGAAATATTCAGAGGATGCAAAGGGGAGGTGTTGAGCAGGAGGAGAGAGTTTCTACTTCAGAAGCAAAATAAAAACAGTCATTCTGCAAAACTCTACATTTTGCATCATCTCAGAGGCTATGTGGCGCCACCTGGAGGTCAGAGGTCAACCTCGCACCCTGCAGCCACTGGAACTGAGGGCACAAATCATTTAAGTGGTTTTAGACGCTCACCTGGTTCTGAACAGGAAGTCTAATTTTGACCAGTTTCAGAGATTTTGAAGTGAAACTTCTGAAGGTCAGCAGAAGGTCGGGTCAAAGACGTCATGCCAGGAGCTTAGGAGTCGATCACTCCGCAGGGAAATTAGCCCCAGCGCCGTCCACTTAGAAGAGCTTCTCCGTTCCATTTACATTCCGACTGACGCTTAAATGAGTGGCCGATCAAGGTTTCATGGACGCTCTTCACTTCTGACTTAGAGACTTGTAAATATAACCCGTTGCTGCTCTGCTGTCGTCTTGAACGTCTGTGACGATTCCTGCCGGGTTTAGCGCAGTTACTTCGGCAACACCAACTACAGAACCCACAGTCCCCCTGAGTACGGTAACATGAATTACCGTAATGATCAGGCGCGCTGCATTATAAGGCGCACTGCCGGTTTTTAAGAAAATTAAAGGCTTTTAGGTGTGGAAAATACGGTAACTTAAATTAATTAAACAACCTGATCTCACAAAAATCTGTGAAATGCCCACGACCTCTCACCACTATTTTCCGTGGCACCAACATGGAAATGGTAAAATTCCGTGTGAGCACACATTTAACAATTATATATTTAAAATATATTTACACAAATGTGTGTATCATGCCCTTAAACTACTACTGTATGTGCACTCTTATTTTAGTATTAACAACCTCCATTTCTGTGAAAAAAAATTATATTTGCTAAGAGCTACATTTCCCTTGAGTCATGCTATACAGCATTATGCTAATCAGCGCCATATTTGTAGTCACATTGGTTTGGTTAACCCTAACGTATAAAAATGTTTTAAAAAACATCAATTGAATATATTTATTATGTAGTGCATCTGAAATAGCAACTACATTTTATAGAGATGATGTATTTTAAGGAATTGTAAATATGTTTGTTTATTTAGAATTGTTTATTTAACGTCATGTAACTGACTGATGTATTCACAGTGATTCAATATAAGTTGTAAATGTACCTGTGTATGGTTTATTTTAATATTTACCGTTCAAAAGCACAATATATTTAACCGTTTATTTCCACGTGCATAGCAACAGTAATCAATGACCACACATCCGCGATCGGGGCCTCGTCACGTGATCAGGATCTCCGCTCCCTCTATGACGTAGAGGGGATGCCCAGGGAATTCCCTGTGGTGACGGAATGGCAGAATGGTTAAAACAATGAATTCAAATATCGCCTGTCTCCACTTCCTGGTTCAAAAGCAATTAAAAATGATATTTTGTGGCTGGACGATGCTCTGGTTAAGGTCTGGTTAGGTTAATGCACCACTTATGATTGGTTAGAAGTAGGTAACGCTTGTGGTTTTTGCTAAAAATAATAATTTCACATCACTTACGCCACCTCCGTAGTCATGGCGACAGCAAACAACATGGTTAAATACTCAAATTTACGTTAAATACTAGAAAACACGGTTAAAGACTTGCCGTCAAAATACTGTTAAAAATCATCAAAACACCATTAAAACACTGTTAAAACAGCGTTAAAAACATGCTTTTACAAACTGACAGTAACAAACAGTAACTTGTGCGTCAAAAACTCATAACTTAGCCACTATAATAAAGAATAATATATACATAATAATAATGTAATAATCCGTGTATATATAACGACAACAGATCCCATTGACTTCGCATGGTAAAATATCCGTGGTGCTCACACGGAATTATACCATTTCTGTGTTGGTGCCACGGAAAATATTGGTGAGAGGTCGTGGACATTTCACGGATTTTTGTGAGATCAGGTTGTGATTAAAGGATATAAAGTAAGGAAGGTTGAAAATGCTGATAAATGTTTAAATCAGTGTTTAAATCGGTGTTTCCTGTGGACGTCTGGTGCTGTCGGTCTGCTCACCTCCTCTCCAGGTCTCTCACCCCCCTCCGATTACCTGGACCCCCCCCACTTCCCGCCCACCCCAGCACTGTCCTGGTCCCCCGTCCCCCGTCACCCACTGGTGTTCCCAGCATCCGGTCTGCACTGTCCCCAGCACCTGTGGCGGGTGGAGAGGGGGGGTGAGGGGGGGTGGATGCGGTTGTCACGGTGATTTTACACCTCCATCTACAGTCATGTGCAAAAGTCAGGGCCCCCGACTTCCTGAAACTATGTGTTTTTTGTGCAAAAAAACGCGATAAAAATGATCTGATGGGTAGCGGAACGGGAAAGTTGATAACACAAAGCCAAGAGGGAAGGACGTAAGCAAACGCATTAGAAAAGCAACTGATTATCTGCCAGAGGTCAGAAAACCCTTCTGGGGTTCAACATAACAGTGTTAGAAAAGATTATTCACAAGCTTGGCTGGTTCCTTATTTTGGGTTTTACATCACGTTTGAGCTAAAACCTGTCAGATTTGGCAACCTCAACCTCAGCGCTGGATTTCTTAGTGACTTGTCTTTTTGGGCTTAAATTTAGTTTGAAAATGCGATTAAAAAGTTTTAAATTCATCTTGATCAAACTTGTAGACACCCTGGATATTGAATCATGAGTATTCAGTATTACCCACAATCCTTTGTTTTGTAGTTAGTCACCACTACAATCAGATGATTTTTAGATTAGATTAGATCTAATCTAATCTAATCTAAGACCCGATCTTCCCGGGTCGGGAAAAGGTCTCTCACTGTTGTTTGTGCCTACGGGCCGAACAGCAGTGGGGAGTACCCGGCCTTCTTGGAGTCCCTGGGAGGAGTACTTGATGGTGCTCCAACTGGGGACTCCATTGTTCTACTGGGGGACTTCAACGCTCACATGGGCAATGACAGTGATACCTGGAGAAGCGTGATTGGGAGGAACGGCCTCCCCGATCTGAACCCGAGTGGTGTTTTGTTGTTGGACTTCTGTGCGAGTCACAGTTTGTCCATCACGAACACCATGTTCAAGCATAAGGGTGTCCATCAGTGCACGTGGCACCAGGACACCCTAGGCCGGAGGTCAATGATCGACTTTGTTGTCGTCTCATCTGACCTTCGGCCGCATGTCTTGGACACTCGGGTGAAGAGAGAGGCTGAGCTGTCAACTGATCACCACCTGGTGGTGAGTTGGATGCGCTGGCGGAGGAGGAGGTTGGACAGACCCAAAGGATTGTGAGGGTCTGTTGGGAACGTCTGGCTGAGCCCTCTGTCAGGGACATCTTCAATTCCCACCTCCGGGAGAGCTTCTCTCGGATCCCGGGGGAGGCGGGGGACATTGAGTCCGAGTGGACCATGTTCTCTGCCTCCATTGTCAACGCGGCGGCTCGAAGTTGTGGACGCAAGGTCTCCGGTGCCTGTCGTGGCGGCAATCCTAGAACCCGCTGGTGGACACCGGAAGTACAGGATGCCGTCAGACTGAAGAAGGAGTCCTACCGGGCAAATTGGCCTGTGGGACTCCTGACGCAGTAGATAGGTACCGGCAGGCCAAGCGAGCCGTGGCTCGGGAGATCCTGGAGGCAAAAACTCGGGTTTGGGGAGGCCATGGAGGAAGACTTTCGGTCGGCCTCGAGGAAATTCTGGCGGACCGTTCGGCGCCTCAGAAGGGGGAAGCAGTACTCTGCCGGCACCGTTTATGGTGCTGGTGGGGAGCTGTTGACCTCGACTGGGGACATCGTCGGACGGTGGAAGGAATACTTCGAGGATCTCCTCAACCCGACTGACATGCCTTCCACTGAGGAAGCAGAGAGTGGGGACTCGGAGACGTGCTCGTCCATCACCCAAGCCGAGGTCACTGAGGTGGTTCGTAAGCTCCTCGGTGGCCGGGCACCGGGGGTGGATGAGATTCGCCCTGAGTACCTCAAGTCTCTGGATGTCGTAGGGCTGTCTTGGTTGACACGCCTCTGCGACATTGCATGGAGGAAGGGAACAGTACCGCTGGAGTGGCAAATCGGGGTGGTGGTCCCTCTGTTTAAAAAGGGGGACCAGAGAGTGTGTTCCAACTACAGGGGGATCACACTTCTCAGCCTCCCGGGGAAAGTCTACGAAAGGGTACCGGAGAGGAGATTACGGCCGATAGTCGAACCTCGGATTCAGGAGGAACAATGCGGTTTTCGTCCCGGTCGTGGAACACTGGACCAGCTCTATACCCTCCGCAGGGTGCTCAAAGGTTCATGGGAAGTCTACATGTGTTTTGTGGATCTGGAGAAGGCATTTAACCATGTCCCTCGAGCCATTCTCAGGCCCTCTATTAAGGGCTGTCCGGTCTCTATATGATCGGAGCAGGAGTCTGGTTCGCATTGCCAGCAGTAGGTCAGACTTGTTCCCGGTGCATGTTGGACTCCGGACAGGATTTCTAGGCGCAGCCAGGGGCCGGAGGGGATCCGGTTTGGGAACCTCAGGATTTGGTCTTTGCTTTTTGCAGATGATGTTGTCCTGTTGGCTTCATCAGACCGGGACCTCCAGCATGTGCTGGGGCGGTTTGCGGCCGAGTGCGACGCGGCAGGGATGAGAATCAGCACCTCCAAAACCGAGGCCATGGTTCTCCACCGGGAAAGGGTGGCATGCCTTCTCCGGGTGGGTGGAGAAGTCCTGCCTCAGGTGGAGGAGTTCAAGTATCTCGGGATCTTGTTCACGAGTGAGGGAACAATGGAGCGTGAGATTGACAGACGGATCGGTGCAGCGTCCGCAGTTATGCGGTCGATGTACTGGACCGTCGTGGTGAAGAAGGAGCTGAGTCGAAAGGCGAAGCTCTTGATTTACCGGTCAATCTACGCCCCTACCCTCACCTATGGTCATGAACTGTGGGTAGTGAACGAAAGGACAAGATCGCGGATACAAGCGGCCGAGATGAGTTTCCTCCGCAGGGTGGCTGGACGCTCCCTTAGAGATGAGTTTCCTCCGCAGGGTGGCTGGACGCTCCCTTAGAGATGAGTTTCCTCCCTTATAGATGAGTTTCCTCCGCAGGGTGGCTGGACGCTCCCTTAGAGATGAGTTTCCTCCGCAGGGTGGCTGGACGCTCCCTTAGAGATGAGTTTCCTCCGCAGGGTGGCTGGACGCTCCCTTAGAGATGAGTTTCCTCCGCAGGGTGGCTGGACGCTCCCTTAGAGATAGGGTGAGGAGTTCGTCACCCGGGAAAGACCCAGGACACGCTGGAGAGACTATGTCTCTCGACTGGCCTGGGAACTTCTCTGGAGGAAGTGTCTCGGGTGAAGGAAGTCTGGGCATCTCTGTTGAGACTGCTGCCCCCGCGACCCGAGGAGAGATAAGCGGAAGAAGATGGATGGATGGATGGATTATTTATTTATTGTACCCTTGGGTAGATTTGGTTTACAGTGAGTGATTCATCTCGTATTATACATACAATCAAAAACCATACACTCAACAACACAGGACAAGATAAAGTGATGACAATGCTTTGGCTAAAAGAACAAAAAAGGACGGCCCCAAGATAAGAAACAAGATAAGTTAAAACATCAGTGTATAAAAAACACTAAAATATTCAACCAAGCCAAAGGATATAAAATGTGCCTTTTCATAAAAACAAGATGAAGGAAACAATACAAAACATAAATACAAGGTTATGTTGCAGTTTCTCTCACTTGTTAATAGCACTGATGGCTGCTGGTACAAAGCTGTTTTTGTAACGTTTTATGACATTGGACAAAAAAATATAGGATGAAGGGAGGGCGTCCAAACTTTGGTACATGACTGTACGCCCCCACGCATGCCCCGTGTGTGTGTGTGTGTGTGTGTGTGCGTGAGAGTGTGTGTGAGTGCGTGCGTTCACCACCCCCACAAAAAAAGAAAAAAGAGGGCTTGACGGACTGTAGAGGAGGAACCAGTTTTATAACATTTGATGCTGTTCTCTTGGCTGTTTTCTAAACTAGGTGTCAATTCACAACAGGCTTCAGACGTACCGGCTCAGCAGCAGCAGCAGCAGCTCGGCGCGGAGCCCCGAGAGCGCGGCGGCGTCGGCGGCGCGTCCTAGCGGCCGGGGGGAGCTGCTCTTCCAGCCGGGGCCCCCGGGGGCCCCGTTCCTCCACCACGCCCCCCCCCACGCCGCCAGCATGGCCGACCTGCGGCCCGAGGCGCTCATCCAGTGCCAGCAGATCGTCAAGGTGTTCATGCTGGACGACGGCGGCTTGGGCGGGGGCCACCGCGGCCTCGGCGGACGCGTGGAGGCCTTCCTGAGCCAGACGGCCCCCCACCCTTACCACCATCGCCACCGGGGCCCCCACCAGCTCAGCCAGTCCGCCGCCTCCACCCCCGTCCGCTCGCCGGACGCCTTGCACGGCGGCGGCGGCGGCGACGGCTCCCAGCCGCCGCTGCCGCCGCCGCCCCCGCCCTACAACCACCCGCACCAGTACATCCCCCCGCCGGACCCCCGGCTCAGTCTGCACCGGACCCCCAGCGGCTCCCGGAGCATGGTGTAAATAACCCCCGACCCCCCCCTGAGAAAGAAAAAACCCAAATATATATATAAATACGCCGAGTGTAAATATATACATACAGATGAAGAGCTATGAAACACTGCGGCTCCACTTATATGCAGATATTTAAGGAAAAATCCAAGAAAAAAAGTTTTAAAAGAAGAGAAAAGGAGAAAACAAAGTGAATATACGACGTTTTACTTGATTCCTCATGTATTTTGAAATATTATGTAGTTTTAACAGATTTCTATAACTTTTTGTCAGTTTTAACTCATCAAGAGGGAGAAAAAAACTACAATTATGGCTCTTTTTGACCCCATCGGCCTCATCCCCGACACTTCAAATGGAAACGTGTGCCAAAATATATACGCCTCTTACTAAACAATGACTTCTTTGCACTTGACTGAGCAAAAAAAAGGAAAAAAATGAAGAAAAAATAGTCCTTTCAAGCCGAAAAAATGGAAAAAGGCAGAAGAAAAAGCTATCTAACCATTTGCTGATTTATTTATGTGATGGAGGGTCTTTTTTCTCTTCCTCTTTATCTCGTCTGGATTTAAAAAGAACAAAAAAAAAGGTAAAACACCATCCAGCGATGAGCTCTTTCCAGCGGCGCCTGTTGTGTTGTGGACTCTCCATCCTCAGCATCGTCCAGGCTTTTCCGGACATTTACCTGCCGACTCCAGAGGAATTGAAGGTCCATATCTTTAAAAAAAAAAAAGGCTCTCAAACCAGAACCAGAACCCGCTTCCACGTGTGATAGATGTAGACACACACTGTGCTGCATTTGCATTTTGACAAATGCCTCTTTTGCTTTTCTTTTTTCCTCCAGGAACCCCCCCCCACACACACACTCAAACCTTGCCATAAAAAAGGCTTTTTCCTGCAGCTGTTTGATGTTCAGATGTGTGTTGACTTTAATTTAATAATGTGTGTCCAGCTGCTTGCGTCTCCTCCCTCGTTTGTGTCTCTTCTTGACTGTTTTCCCTCTTCCTCGCCTTTCAGACTGACTTTTAAGATTAAAACAAAACAAAAAAAACACAAAAGAGTTGCAGCTTGTATTGCAAACGCTGGTATTTATGGTATTTTTCTGTGCTGCTGGCTCTCTGCTTTACACGAGAATGGGAGGAAGAGATGGCATCGCCTTTGTTTGGTCTCAGCCCGGATTGTAAATACCAGGATGTGGAGGTTTGTTGATTTATAACCACGGAGCCGAAGCAGGGAGGTCATGGCAAGCCCTTTTAACATTTAATGGCTAAGTTTGACTATCCAGAATTAAGATTGCAGATATCTACAACTGCATTTTGACTACACTGCAAAAACTCAAAATCTTAACAAGAATATTTGTCTTATTTCTAGTTATAATGTCTCATTTTTAGTCAAAAAAATCTCATTACACTTAAAACGAGACTCATCACTGGAAAAAACAACAATTTTCACCTGTTTCAAGTAGATTTTCACTTAAAATAAGTAGAAAAATCTGCCAGTGGAACAGGATTTTTTTGCTTGTAATGAGAAGATAAATCTTGTTCCACTGGCAGATTTTTCTACTTATTTTAAGTGAAAATTTACTTGAAACAGGTGAAAATTGTCAAATAACAATTTATTTATCTGGTAATGACTCTTGTTTTAAGTGTAAATAGATTTTTAGACATTTTAACTAGAAATAAGACAAATATTCCTGGTAAGATTTTGAGTTTTTGCAGTGTAGTCGTAATTACATTGTGACTAGTCAGAATTGTCATTCAAGATATCTATAACCTCATTTTGACTACTAAAACTCTAATTCAAGATATCTGTAATTACATTTTGACTAGGCAGAATGGAAGTTAAAGATATCTCCAATTTGACATATCTCTAATTTAAAATTCATTTCAAGATATCTCTATAATCTATATGATTATAGATATCTACAATTAAATTATGACTATCCGTAATTCCAGTTTGAGATATCTACAATGTCATTTTGACTAGTCAAAACTTAATTTAAGATATCTAAAAAGGACGATGCAGATATCTTGAATTGAGGGGAATTAAAGATATCTTAAACTGGAATTAGTATGGCAAGCCGTTTTATCATTTAATGGCTAAGTTTGACTATCCGGGATTAACATTGCAGATATTTACAACTGCATTTTGACTATAGTCTTAATTACATTGTGACTAGTCAGAATTGTCATTCAAGATATCTATAACGTCAACGTTGACTAGTCAAAACTTTAATTCAAGATATCTGTAATTACATTTTAACTAGGGAGAATGGAAGTTAAAGATATCTCCAATTTGAGATATCTCTAATTTAAAACTCATTTCAAGATATCTTTGACTTGATTACAGATATCTACAATTTAATTAAGACTATCCATAATTCCAGTTCAAGATATCTACAACTTTGTTCTGACTAGTCAAAACTTAATTTAAGATATATAAAAAGGACGATGTACATATCTGCACACTTACCACCGTGACAAATTCCTATGTGTTTAACACAAATGGCAAATAAAAGTAATCTGAATTTGAATCGGAATCTTGAATTGAGAGGAATTAAAAATATTTTGAACTGGAATAAGGACTAGTCAGAATTAAATTGTAGATATCTGAAACTGGAATTACAGCTAGTCGTAATTCAGTTGCAGATATCTGTAATTCACTTTATAGATATCTGCAACTGAATTGCAGATATCTGTCATTAGAAACCCCACACACATGAATGGCAGAATGACATTGTTGATATCTGAAATGACAATTGTGGACAGGAAGAATGATGTTGTAGATATCTGAAATGCTCTTTTTGACTAGGAACAATGGAATTGCGGATATCTGCAACACATATCCAGTCTAGCTGTTAAATGTTAAAACGGCTCTATCTCATCTCGCTGTCCTTTCCCCTCTCTAGATGTCACGGATGGGGAGGTGGGGGTAAATAAATGACGAGTGTGTGCACGTTTGACCCGCCTGGCCTCGCCTCCCTCCCACGCCGCCTCATCCCGCTGATTGCTTTTGTTGTTTCATAATGTGATGAGCAGAATTAGCGCGGGAGCGATTAGGATGATTAGTTTGACACTCTTAACTGGCGAAAAGCAAAACTTTTGAAGGTCATGTTGAGTTTTACAGTCATGTGCCAAAGTTTATTAGTTTAAAAAAGAAAGTAGAAATATAGCAGGCTAATACAACCTCAAATGGATATCATAGATCTTTTTCTTCAACTGTTACATCATTCAACAAAAGTTTAAGACAAAAAAATAAAAAAAATCATGTGAGAAATACTAAGTACCCCCCTTCCATAGATTTAAAAAGGATAGTTAGTAGTAAAAGGCCGCTTGTCTCCTCCTCAGACCCATGATGCTTTGCTGCATCCAGATGTCAGGAATGCGGCGGATAGGACCCAGATGCAGGAGACCTGGAGTTCCAAAAAAATGTGATTTAATATAAAAAACAAACCAAAAAACGCTACTTGACATCATCTATATGGCTTAAAGACAGGACTATCTCCCAGTATCATAAACCCAGATCAAAGTAAAACTTGATTAAACTAAACAAGTCGGTTTGCTTCCATTAAATCAAGCTCTCAATAAAGGAATGAATGTGTCACGAGTTGGTAGATGAGGACCCAAGCGCAGGAGTTCCAAAAAATTTGATTTATTGACAAAAATAAACCAAAAACGCTGCAGAGCAGGATTAACAAAAGACAAGAGCAAAAATACATAAACCTTAACAGGCCGGAGGGAGGAAACAGTACAGACCAGCAGGGAACAAGGGAAAGACAAGACCAGCGGTGCGTCCGAAATGCCATACTAACAGTATATACTCA
The DNA here is from genome assembly GCF_033807715.1 of Cololabis saira. Lineage (NCBI taxonomy): Eukaryota > Metazoa > Chordata > Actinopteri > Beloniformes > Belonidae > Cololabis > Cololabis saira. The sequence goes on from NC_084609.1 coordinate 5,684,797, forward strand.
AAAAGTATACTTTAGTTCGGCACACTTTTGTGTAAATATCAGTAGTATGCATTAATTCGGACGTACTACTCAGAGCCACACGGCACTTCCTGCCGTTGGGAGGGGGAGTTGTTACCATGGTAACCTGTCACAGCAGCAGTAGCAGCACCGCTCCGCTGTTTCCCGTTTATCCTGGCCCAAACAAGATAACATTATATAATATTATTATATACGAACATTATAATATTAATATGATATAAAATTATACTTATGACATATACGTACTTGCGCAGCACTTAGCAACCAAACACCACTGCATTGCATTGTGGGAATTTTCTGCTCAGCTAGTGTCCATCAATCCACACTCCAGAATGAGTATGGATAGAGCATACTATTGAGTACGTACTAATGTTTCGGACCCACTAAAAAATCTCACATACTGTTTTTGCTACTCATTAGGGTGGAAGGATGGAATTTCGGCTCCAGACCAGGAGTTCCAAAAAACTGTGATTTAATATCAAAAACAAACCAAAAGCGCTACTGAGCAGAGTTAACAAAAGACAAGAGCAAAAATCCATAAACCTTAACAGGACACACAGAGGGAGGAAACAGTACGGACCAGCAGGGAACAAGGGAAAGACAAGAGCAGATATACACAGACGGGTTGACGAGACACAGGTGCAAACAATCAGGGCAGATGGGAACCAGGGAAGTCCAGACAGAACTGAAACACAAAGACACAGGTTTCAAAATAAAACAGGAACTGACCAAACCGTGACACCATATTAATTCATCACTTATTTGAAAATGTCTCTGTCTCCCAGTCTTGTTATTGCCGTTGGTCTTAATAACTCTGCCCCCCTTCGCTTACGTAAGCGGTTCGGAAAAGGGATGTAGTAGGACTTGTTAGCATAACTCTAGACAAGAACGTTGCCCTTTTTTCACCATTATTATTGGGATTTTTCCTTCTGTTTTGGTTCCCCATTGGTTTAACAAACACAGAGTCATATTGAACCAATTCATAGCGTTTAATCTGGAACCAACAGCTTGCAGATGCTAAATCTCGGAGCCTTAGCATGCTCAATGTCAAAGTCACAGTTAGAGGAAAGAACTGGTACAGTTTGTTTCGAAGGGTTGCCATGACAAAATGATATGCCTGCCTGAAATCCGCCAAACTGCATCTGAACAAACCAAGAATACGATCACAGCTGCATAGCGGCTAAAACTCGCTCGGTTTATATACAACACAACTATTTAACGTAATTTCTGCCTAAAGTGGATCTACTGAGAAACTGGGGTACGCAGTATTGCCCATACAATTGTTTTTGTTTTACTTAATGTTTGATAAATAAATAACAGCACATGAAGAAGATGCAAGTTATTTATCTGAGGTTTTATTTGCCTAATATTAAAACCCACTATGAATTTATTATTATGTATTTGCCCCCAAAAAAGCTAATATAGGATTAAAAAAAGAGGGGATTCATTTCTGCACATGAATAAGTGCTGATTAGTTGATTGAATGTTTGCTCCTTTATTTGTTTAAATCAAATATAATATGATTTTTTTTGTTCACGCATGACTTTAGTTTGAAGCCCTTTTTCCAGCCCGGTTGTGAAACGTCTTGAATTTATTGTGCATGAATGTAATGACTGAGAAAAACTTCTATATTTTTTCTTATGATGCTGACACAAATATTTTATTATTATTATCATCATGGTTTCTTTAATAATAGCAAACACTCATTCAAAACGGCAGAAATCTGAGCTGGTGTTGCTTCAGTGCCTCGTGACAAAGCAGTCGCCTCCTTCATGACCAAATCCTCGTCTCCTGCTCCCTTCCTCTCCCTCGGTCGCTGCACAGACCGCTCCAGAAGCATTTCAGTCCGACCCAGAGACGCTGAAGACCACGGGCCTGCAGGGAAACCCATGTAGCATCTCGGACGTGTAGCAAACGTTAGGGAACCTTTTCACTCACGGAGGAACTCAACAAGGGCTCTGCCATCCCAGCGCGAGGATCTAGTCAACACTGTGTTTGCTGGCACGAAACCGAGCGATGGACGGGTGGAAACGGAGAGTAAGTGATGTGAACCATCTCCTCCCTCTGTTGGCTTTGACCCCTCTCTACCTGTCTCTGCAGCAAATCAGTCAACATGCAATTAAAGATGATTTAAGTCCATCCGCCGGAGTGGTTTCTTCATTTATTTGGTTCGAAATCAGCCATTTAAATCAAAGCAAAGTTGGTGGAGTTAAACTAAAAGTAATGGAAATGCATTATTATTATAATAGGGGTGTAACGATACAGTAATCTCACGATACGGTACGATACACGATATTGAGGTCACGAATATCATTATTGACGGCTGATGTTCAATGACGACCTGGGTCAAGTTTGTTGTAGTTTTGGTTTTGATTTTTTTGCTTGTGTGTTTTTTTTTTAAATTACGTTTATTGGAAAGTTTTCTTTTTTTTTTTTTTTTTTAAATTGCGTAATTTTTAATTTGTTTAGTTTTTTTATTATTAATGGTCATTAATTGAAATTTTTAGGAAAAAAGGTAAATAAGCTTAAATAAGATAAAATAAGCTTAGTCTTCTTTCTGTTCCCTTTCATTCAAGGAAAGAGATTTGTTGTAATTATATTGAACTGTTTAGTTTTTCTTTTAATGAATGAAATAAAGGATAAAGAAGAAGAAAAAAAAAAGTGCGACCCGACAGGAAAAGTAGCCTATTAGGGCCAGGCTGGAGAAAATTAAAAATAATATTTGAGAGGAGGAAGATTTTTTTTTCATTATGCACTTCGTGAAAAAAGTCGAAATGTCGAGATTAATGTTGAAGTACAATTTCGAGAAATTTCGAAATTTCAACTTTTCGACTTTTTTTCTCGACGTGCACAATAAAAAAGAAATCTTCCCCTCTCGAATATTTTTTCTCCTGCATGGCCCTGATACTCTTCCGTAGCTCCAGATATCATAAACTAATTTTGAAATGGTCATGGCCGACATTGTTATGAAAAGAATGTTGCCCTGGTCCATATCTGGTGGATACGTGGCTGAGTTTAGACAGCCACTAACCCCCAAGTCAAAAGTGTCAGTCAGAGGCAAATGTGGGCCAAAAACCTGCAAGTGTGGGTCACCCAAACGTGGCTCCTGCAATTAATTTCCCTTCGGGGATTGATAAAGTATTATTGAACTTGAATGAAGGTCCCAAAAGTGTCACGTCTGGAGTGTGGTGTGGACCCAAACGCAGGAGAGCAGGAGTGCAAAAACCAAGGATTTATTCAGAAAAGGCAAAAACAAAGCGCTGCTTGGCAGGATCAAAACAAACTAAACAGGGATCAAAAAACTTGGAGGAAAAACGTGGCAGGAAACATGGGTAACAAAGAAGTACGGACCGACAGGGAACAAGGGAATGACAAGACCAGATATACTGAGGGGATAACGAGACACGACGAGACACAGGTGCAGACAATCAGGGCAGATGGGACACAGGCGGGGCAAAACAGAAACTGAAAGACTGGGGGGAATGTCAAACCCTGACAAAAAGTAGCCAACTAGTTTTATCAAGCAATACTTTCCAGAAAAAGAATACAGCAAAATGTCACAACTTGTCGATTTTGTTGTTTTGTTCCACTTCATTTTTACAGAAAGCAAGCAAAAACTATGAAAAGTTAGCTTTATTTAATAGTTTGCAACAAAAACAATAGAAATGTATTGCTGTGTCAGATGCAAAGCAGAACTTCTGCAGGTGCAGTACCCCCGGTGGCCTCTAGTGATCCAAGACTTGTTTGACTCCCATTCAAACTATATTGACCTATGATGTAAAATATTTAGTCTTAATTTATATCAAGTCACAGTTTTCCTGAGCAGGTTATTACAGAAGAGTATTAGGCCCAGGCAGGAGAAAAAATATTTGAGAGGGGAAGATTTCAAGAAAAAAGTCGAAATGTCGAGATTAATGTTGAAATACAATTTCAAGAATAATGTCGAAATTTCATGAATAAAGTCGAAATTTTCGAGAATGAAGTTGAAATACAATTTCGTGAATAAAGTAGAAATGTCTCCTCTGGCCCATCAAAGCAGCAGCAGCCGTAACTACTGTAACTAACTAACTTACATCCTTGGAGTGGAACGTTAACGTTTCTGAAGTTATGCAACTGCATATGTGTGATATGTGTTTCAAATCAATATCGTAAAGCCAATTGACTTTTTTCTCAACATTTTTTTTTCTCAACATTTTTTTTTCTTGAAATTGTACTTCAACATTATTCTCGACATTTCGACTTTTTTCTCGACATTTCAACTTTTTTATCAACATTTCGACTTTTTTCTTAAAATTTTACTTCAACATTAATCTCGACATTTTGACTTTTTTCTCGACATTTTTTACTTTTTTCTCGAAGTGCATAATGAAAACAAAATCTTCCTCCTCTAAAATATTATTTTTATTTTTCTCCTGCCTGGCCCTAATCCTCTTCCGTGGGTTATTACACTGAACGTAACTGATGGTTTTATAAATGTTCACCCTCCAAGGTCTTTATTTGTTGTGGAAACAGCTTTCTATTATTCGAGTCCTCAGGTCCAGAGCGACTGCACCTCCAGGACTGACCAGGTTACTTCTCCTGATGTCAGGTGTCATGGCAGCTTAATGAAGTAAAGATACAGCTTTTTAGAATATTGATCATAGATGTGGAGCGTCTGTAGTTTTTTTAAGGTTTTTATTGACAGAAAAACAAAACAAAACACATATTCAACACACAAACAGAAAACTAGGCATCTCCAAATCTGGGAATTTGTTTGTTCCGTCGGCGAGAAGAAACCCGAGGAGTCGGGGCCTTCACACCCGGTCCGTTTGCTCTGGACTTTGGGAGAAATCCTGAAACAAAGAAAAGTGCTGAAACAAAGTCCAACAACGACAAAGGTGATGAAACCCTCCATGTTACACTCCCTGAAACCTTTAAAGGCAAGGGAGCATTTAAATGCTGCTTCGGGGGCTTTTTATTTATTTACAGAAAGAACAGAAAGTCTTTTTCTTTTATTATATCTTGAACATGTTGTGGAGAACATTTTTTTTAATATACAACAATATAAAACGTTTTAAAGGAGAAGCAGAGTGCAGGGAAGTACAGACACAACGTTTACATAAATATTATTCGGCCTTGTGTTGTGCCTTTTGTTTGCTTTTTTACAAACAGAAACTCGAGTGTTTACATCAGAACCGAGGTACAAGTGACTCCCAGTGTTCATAACTACAGATTTATTCTTCATATCAATACTTTTAAGATTATTTAAAGGGATACACCAACATTTTGGAAACTGGCTTATGTTTTTTTCAAGGCATTGTCAGACTCTTTATGAAACTCTTAACGGACAAGATCAACTCCAAAATGCTCCAGACATTTACCTTGTCTAGAAATAACCACCTAAAAGGAAACAATCTCATAAAGATGCAATTAAATGCACTGAGTTATTCAACATAAAGAGAAGAATGGTTTATTAAACTCTGGGCTCCACAGTAATTAAGATTCTCAAAATTCGGCGTATCCCTTCAACACAGGGGGGTTATGTGCCCAACTTCATTTTAAACTATAGGCGCGTTTCCACTAGCGGGAGTTCCGTGTAGATTTTAGGGGGCCGGGGCGTTTACACGTGTTTCCATTACCAGGAATGGCCCAGTAATGTGGCCAGTTAAGAGGCCAAACATTGGCCCTGGAGTGGGAGAGGGACGTTTTTTCGCCTTAGAGGGGCTACCTGCTGTGTGGTCTCTGCTGATTAACTATTCTAAAAGCAGGAAATTACGTTCAGCACTCTCACGTGAACTTAAAGCAACACAACGTAACTTTCAGCTTTTCTGAGTTTGGCGGCATCTTTTGGACAAAAGCGGTAGTGTTTTACCAGAAAGAACACTACGTTTCCCATGAGCACCAGCGCGTACTGCCGGAAAACTCCTGTCCCGTCGAGTGCATTTGTTTTGAGAGAAGACGGGACGCTTTTCTGTTTCACCAAGTGAACAGACGGAACGCAAAAAAAAAGATGTAAAACTGCTGGAAAGGAACTGGAATTTACCAGGACACCTTAAACAAGGAAGCCAGGGAGCGGTATATGGAGAAAATAATGATTATTAACGGTCTGGATCCATATGAAATCCCTACTAAAGAATGGAGCTCCTCGTCGGAGGGCCACTCTTTAGAAAGGATTTACTGCCGCAGTTCTGCAGAACCACCGTCTCTGGCTACCTTGTTTAGGAGTGTTTGGCAGCTGCTTTGGTAAATGTTTGACTCGCCATGTGTTTCAATAAATTTGTATAATAGTACAACATACAGTACATGTTTTCTATCCCTCTTACTTCTCTTTTCTTTTTTTTTGACTGCTATATTATGTTGAAGAGTCTCCGAGGCGTGAGCAATATTTTTGTTTTCCTCGTGAGATTATTTTTTACCTCTGCAGCTACAAATAAGAGTTCGACGCAGAGCCTGTGGCGTAGGGTACGCGGCGACACGCACCGTACGTTGCGCGTCGCCACGTACCGCCGTAGGTCTGCGTCGATTTAACGCAGAACCATAATTCAGGCTTTACTGTGTGGAAGGTGTTTGGTCGTTACAGCCGCGATCCAAGCGAGCCGACGACTCTTTCACTCTTTTACTCTGTTATGTCAGATACTTGGCCTCCGTGGTTCTGCCTCCGAGCAGGAAAACGGTGAAAAGTTAAACCATTAGCGATCTTTTCCCCACGTCTGTTATGTGGAGCTGCTGCAGCCACAACGCAGCAACGGGTTACCAGCTTCTGCGGAGCTGCGCTCCAAGCCCCGCCCATTTTCGTCTCGACTGCGAATCGGGAAGGAGGGGGAAGTGACGTATGCCGTAAAGCAGTCAAAGTCCTAAAGATTTGTAGTTTTTTAGTGTGGCAGGGTTCCTACCATGCTCCTCAAAGTTACATAGTGGCAGTGAAGGTAATACAGACCCCTCAGACCATGACAGAGGTTCATTAAACCTGTTGGAAGTTGATGTACCATCACAATGACTCTGGAAATATTATATTAAGGTGGAAAAGTTACGTAGTGTCGCTTTAAATCGAGTGACCACAAATCATTTATACATTTGGTCCAAAGACATTTTGATACACTTAGAGAGTACATGAAAAATTATGCCAATATAGCCTAGAGGTCCGCGGGGGGGTGGGGGTTTCTTTTAATCTCAATCGCTACAACCGCATGTTTTTTTAAGTAGCGAGTAGCATCCTTTGTTTATGTGTTTCTTCTTCTTCCTGTTTTGAACCGCAAAAAAAGCACGTTACCACCACCTGGTGGTCGGTGGCGCAAGTTTTTCAGTCAACGGTTCTCGTGTAGTGTAGTTGACCAGGGGCCTCATCTATAAAGCTTGCTTGCGCACAAAACAGGGCTTGAAAGATGCGCAAGCCACCTTCTACGCAAAGGTTGGGATTTAAAAAGAAAAAACGAACCGAAAAATGTGTGTATCCCTACGCCAACCCTGACCCTCCCGTAGGAACATACTTAAGATATTGGGAACTGGCGACGCAGGCGGTGAGGTGGTGAAATGAAGCCAGATTAATGTCATACTCTTAATAATGTCATCACATATCAGACTTATAATATAATAGCGCTGATCGTGTCCCTCTGTGTGTGAAGCACAGCATCAGTCAGGACTCTGGTGCTGCTGCTGCCGCAGTGCAGGACACGCCGGGAACATCCTCTTCACCCACCGCTTCCAACCGTAGAGTGACAGACAGAACAAGAGGACAGAACAAATGAGTGCCGGCCACTCCACGGAGCCCTTAAAGGGACTCAGATTTTTTTTAATATATAATGAGTCTTATGCGCACGTGAAACCTTTACGCGTGCGCGTAAGCTTAAATTATGGTTCCGCGTTAAAACTACGCAGAGCGTACGGCGTAAGCTCTGCGTTGGTGTAACGCAGAACCATAATTTAGGTTCACGCGCGCACGTAAAACTCATTATGTATATATTAAAAAAATCCGTGTCCCTTTAGGGGCTCCGTACCTCTTGGCCACCACCTTCAAATCACACCACTTCTTTTTTTTTCTGCACCATCTGTCCGTGGCACTCACGGCGTTTAGCGCAGCAACGACGTGCTGCCACTCACTCGCTTTATTTTATACTATTTATATACTATTTATACTTTTACTGTGACCACCAAATAATGTGGTTTTCCTGTCCTCCACCTCATCCACAACATCTCGATCTCAGTCTCCGTGAAATTTAGTGGCAGGGTGGCTCGACACGTCTCATTCATCCTGACGCGCAGCAGAAACAGACTGCAGGCAGGAGCTGCGCATGCTCAGCAGGCTCATTTATATGCAAATACAGTCATGAACTACTTTGCATTGACCATTTAGGGTATGAAGTGGGCGTGTAGAGGGCGGGATATGAGGCGAATTCACCTGCGCAACCTTCCAGCTGGACTGTGATTTATAAAGAGAACATTGCGTGCAAGTGTGCGTGCACACGGTTTTATAAATCCTGATTTTTTTTTGCGCCCTCCATTTTCGGCTTTTGGGTTTACGTGCACTTTTAGTATGAATCCTACGCACTCTTTTATAAATGAGGCCCCAGACATTTTGCTATGAGTACATTTGATGCCGTTAGAGAGTACATGAAAATAAAATATTACGGCAATATAACGGTGTGGTGGTGGTGGGGGGGATTTTAATCTCAATCGCTACGACCGCGTGTATGTTTAAAAATAAAGAAGAAAAAAGCAAGTAGCATCTGTTGTTTACGTGTTTCTTCTGCTGCTGCCCATTTGTGAACTGAATAAAAAGGACGTTACCGCCACCTCTTGGTCGGCGGCACCATTTTCAATTAACGGTTCTTATGTAGTGGAAAAATGCCGGCTGAAGGGCCCGAGGAGACGGTTAGAGGTTCCTGTCCGGCATACCGTATTGGCCCGAATAAAAGACGATCCTGATTGTAAGACGACCCCACTCAAGTTTGAAAAAAGACTTTTTAAACACCAAATAAAATTTTGACACAGAAAATAATTACAGTACATCTGAAACAAATATATATGAGAGAAAAAGCCTGTTATTTTGCCTCATTCAAATCGTCATCTTGAAGTTTGCATCATAACTTACATCATAACCGATCTACGTTTCTCCATTTTCTGTTATCTCTTCTGTTAATTTCTTCTCTTTTCTTCCTTACCGCTATTTTTTATTTTTCTTCTTCGTGACAGGGGTTCGCTTTGGCCTGGGGAATTAAGTTTGGCATTCACTTTAAGATATCTGGCGCCATCTAGCGTTGTGAATGGGTATAACGTCTAGATCCCGAATGGAAGACGACCCCCACTTTTTCAGTCTTATTTCAATGCAAGAAACACCGTCTTATATTCAGGTCCATACGGTATTCACCTGGAACTCCTGCTACTGGAAACTCGCCTTATGTTCAACATTCAGCTTTACCGCTAAAAGAAACATCTATCGAAGGTTTTCCCGTACAGCTTGAGGGGGAGAAGCCGGACGGTAAAGTGCTTTATCCTCCAGAGAACACGGAAACGGGACCCGGTCCGCCCCAAAAATGTCAGATTTGTTTTAGTGTTGGCTACTTTAAGGCCTTGGCAGTCGGATCGCTCCAGCCTTAGACGGGAGCTTCGCCCACGTTCCCTGCGTGATTGAAGTCTTCGTGCCCCGACGGCTTCGGGCCCTCCTGGGCCGTCGTCATCCTCCGCCAGCGCTGGTCGTGGGGAAGAGAGAGCAACGTCAGCCTCTCAGAGAACACAACGCTTTCACCACGGAGCTGTGCACGAGGCTCGTACCTGCTTCATGCTGCCCTTGGAGGTGCAGAACATGTAGACGACGTAACCCGGGATCAGGATCATGGAGGACAACGACATGCACCACCCGATCACCTGGCCCCACAGCGGGTACATGTACTTCCCCAGGGTGAGCGGGGTCATCTCGATGGCGCTGAACGTGAACACGCCCTTCAAAATAAAACAACATTAATTAGACTCATTCCTTGCTGCTTTGCATCATTTCTCTTTTTACCACACTCTGGATGGGAACGAGAGAGTTCTGATGAAGGATGGATTTGTTTTTACTTGGTTTTTCTAAATTGACAATTTCTTTTTTTATTTGTTTTATTCATTTTTTTTTCCTTTTTACGACGAAATGAAGGCATTTTTGCCCCCCTAAACGTACCCCAAAAGTCACCAAATTTTGCACGCAAGCCAGGCCTGGCGAAAAATTTGACATTTAATGGTTTGCATTAATGGGTGGGGCCTCAAGCCCCACAATACGGTTTGACGTACATGCACGAAAATCGGTACACACCTGTATCATGTCGCAACTTAAAGAAAAGTCTCTTGGCGCCATGGCCGAAACCGAACAGGAAGTCGGCCATTTTCAATTAATCGTGTGATTTATGCCATTTCTTCGGCCATTAATGCGGCCCGAACCGTAACGTGCACCCAGGTGTTTGCCAAAATGTGCGTCTCGATCCTGTGACGATGGGCATTACTTTTCTCAGTCAAAAGTGTTACCGTGGCGACGCTAGACGCCAAAAAGCGTGCCCCCCCTTCATCTGATTGGTCCATATTTGGTAGTTCCTACTTTCTGCTATAACTTTTGAATGGTTTGATATAAAGAGTCATGGGTGGTGTCATCGGACTCGGTTTTGAGTCCTTGAACATAATTGGTGAAAATAAGCCCCGCTCCTTCATCTGATTGGTCGATATGTGATAGTTCCTATTTTCTGCCATAACTTTTGAATGGTTTGACATAAAGAGTCATGGGTGGTGTCATCGGACTCGGTTTTGAGTCTTTATTGCTGAAAATTGCATGTGTGAGGGCCCGTTCATCTCTGCTTGCAGCTTTAATTCGTTGTTATTGTTGGAACCATCTACAACCACATCAAGAAGGATCATTAGGAGGTCAGGAACTCAGAATCCGAGCGGTCAACAATCACGTTTCAAGCAGGTCTAGTTGAGTTTTTCGCTCCATTTCTGAATCGTTTCGATTTCTTCGCCCTTTTTGCACCAAACACACTCAACTTTAACCTTCTGCAGCCGTTGACTCAACAGAAGCAGAGGTAAAACAGCGTTGCCATGATTTACTGATGGTTACGACCAGTACTCGAGTTGTAAAAAAAAATCAGGGGGGATGGTGGATTTTATCATATGGGGACAGATAATTTGTGCTGATTACAAATAATATAATATATTACAAATAATAGCAGTGACCAAAACACCTACAGAAATACTGCAGGAATGACATAGCAGCAGTTAAATGCAGCCTTCTGTAAGCTTTAAATATCCACTGGGCTTACATCAAATATATCAAAACACAACAATAAAAAACAGTTTTCTGAACTTATCAATATGACTCTGTCCTTCACAGGATAAGTAAAATGAATCACTGCAAAAACTCAAATTTTAACAAGAATATTTGTCTTATTTCTAGTTAAAATGTCTCATTTTAGTAAAAAAATCTCATTACACTTAAAACAAGACTCATCACTGGAAAAAACAACAATTATCACCTGTTTCAAGTAGATTTTCACTTGAAATAAGTAGAAAAATCTGCCAGTGGAACAAGATTTTTTTACTTGTAATGAGAAGATAAATCCTGTCCCACTGGCAGATTTTCCTACTTATTTCAAGTGAAAATTTACTTAAAACATGTGAAAATTGTCAAATAAGTTATTTTTCTGGTGTTATTTTTCTGGTGATGACTCTAAATGTTGAAATAGCAGTAAAACCACATTCATTGATGAAATGACATAAGGGATGGAAAGGGGGGATGGCAGTTTTACTGGTGGGATGAGTTTGACCATTTTTATTTCAGGAGGGATGCCATCCCCCTCATCCCCCCTCAACTCGAGTACTGGTTACGACACAAGGGGATGTGGCGCTAACGGTGACATCAGCCGTCGACCTATCGGCACCTGCCGCAACATGGTTTGGAGACCGAGGCACCCGAGAGCACATTAGTTCATTAGTTCAGCAGAGGAAGTATCACGGCGCTCAGCATCCATCATTATCCTCCTCCTACCAGGCAGATGAGGGGAGTGAAGAACATCCAGCACAGCTTCCACCAGACGCACGGCCGATAGCCGATCATGTCCTCGATGTTCTTGTAAAACCGTTCGGCTCCTGATGCACAAAGGAGGACGAAAGCCACAATAGACAAAAACAGGTGGATGTAATTTCCCTAAATCGTTGACAGTGAACGAAAAGGGGTTCTTTACCGTATAACCAGGAGATGGAGGTGGTCTCGAAGAAGACGAGGAAGAGGAGACACATCCCGCTGGCGGAGTAGTAATCAAACATCTTGAACACGTACAGACCACCCTGAGAGATCATAGCGCACATTCAGACACACTCATCTCATTCAGGGAATAAATATCAAACCCTTCGCTCTTAATACGTCGTGCATGATGATGACACCCAGCAGGGAGACGCATAGTGATCTTATAAACGGGGTAAATTATACATGGAAAAGAAACGCGGCACCTGGGTGATGTTGGAGAAGCCGATGATGAAGGAGACGATGCAAACGATGAGGATGAAGACCTTCTTCCTCTTCCTCAACACCAGGGGATATTCGTCCATGAGGGCCGTGATGAATCCTTCAACGGTGCAGAACTGATGCACAACATGAAAGAAATGAGGCTCGGTTCATGACGAAACCCGCCACGGCCCCTCAGGGTTCGTGTTTTCACGCCTTTAAACAGAGTCTCTGCTGAGACTACGATCCTACAATGTTTCCAAGCCCTTAAAAGATGCTGTACCTTCAACAGTACAGTCAAATACTTGCAAAAATGATAAGTGGGTTCTGTGTCCGATCCACATGGGTCTGTGTGCCATTTGTACCTGACTGTCGAGGCCGAGCATCATGAGCATGGAGAAGAACAGGATGGCCCACAGTGACGACATGGGCAGCTGGGTGACGGCCTGAGGGTAGGCCAGAAACGCCAGACCTGGACCTGGGACAGACGTGTGACATCACAAATCTGTTACATCACGACTGACTGCTGCTATTTAAGATGTTTACCCCCCCCCAATGGTTCCCCAATCATTCCCTCATGGTTCCCCCAATGGTTTCCCCATGGTTCCTCAATGGTTCCCCCCATGGTTTAAACAATGGTTCCCCAATGGTTCCCCCATGGTTCAACAATGGTTCAACAATAGTTTAACAATGGTTCCCCCAATGGTTCAAAAATGGTTCCCCCATGGTTCAACAATGGTTCAACAATGGTTCCCCAATGGTTCCCCCATGGTTCAACAATAGTTTAACAATGGTTCCCCCAATGGTTCAACAATGGTTCCCCCATGGTTCAACAATAGTTTAACAATGGTTCCCCCAATGGTTCAAAAATGGTTCCCCCATGGTTTAACAATGGTTCCCCAATGGTTCCTCCATGGTTCAACGATGGTTCCCTAATGGTTCCCCAATGGTTCCCCAATGGTTCAACAACTTGCATGCGTCTCTCTAAAGAGTATCATGGACCAACGGTCAGATGAGACCAAAGTTGTGTAGTGTAGCTTTTAAAAGCAGCAATGTAGGCAAGATTGTAGGTTAAAACATCCCAAAATACCCAAGAAAACAGCAAAACAATGAGGAAAAACAACTGCCGAGTTGTCTACTAAGTCCCGCAATAACGGTTTCAGCGGTACGGTAGCGACTGCAGTACAACACGATGGCACGGTTCGTGGGCATACTTGAACTTGTTGTCAGTCTTGTAGGTACAGCCCCCCCCCCCGCAAGTTACCGTTTTAGGCTCAATGAACAGAAATAACGATACCACTTCTGACCACACGGAGTGACTTCCTGTGTCAACATCTGATGCGAGATGCGACAAAGTGCAGCTCGATTGGGGTGAAGAGGCAAGAGCCCTCCCAATCATCATCAACTGTGAAAGTATTTACCCCCTTGTGGACAGAAGTGGTGTTGCTAGCGGGAGAGAATGACTATCGTAAAACACCAAATAAAGACCCGGGCCGTTTATTCACCTAAATCCCTCAAATCAACAGGCGTTTATTTGAGAACTGCCTTTATTAATTGTCTCCATTCAACCCAAATCTTATTGTGCGTCTTCGGACACTGAAGCCTCTTCAGGAATTGATCTAGCCAGCTAGCGCTCTCAGCTATGGTCTGATACAACTCTGATACAACTCTTTTCCCATTACTCGTATAATCTAACGGAATTTTTCTACCCGGCCTTTATTTGGGATAATATAAAAAATATTTATCTACACCCGGCGGATTATTGGGACCGGCGGCGAATTGGGATTCAGCCATGATTTGAAGTTTTACGGTACTCAAGTTATTGAATCGTCAGGGTACTTTGGACTTTCACAAGACTTGTATTCCTGCACAAAGATTAAAACCTTTTCAAATGAACATTTTCTAGCCACAGGAAGTGAAATATACCTGATGCTGCCAGTTCCTGCACGGGTTTCTTAGTGATGTAGGACATGAAGCCCACGATGGAGAAGATGACGAAGCCGGCGAACATGCTGGTGCAGGAGTTGATGCAGCAGACGATGATGGAGTCCCTGAAGAGCGACACACTCAGAAACGGCAAGAGAAACAACAGAGAAATCAGTTCGCTAACACGGGACGCCCCGTTCCTACTTGTACACATCGTTGTTGTAGGAGTTGTAGCTTCCCAGCGCGATGAGCGAACCCAGGCCCAGTCCGTAGGAGAAGAAGATCTGGGTCGCGGCGTCCAGCCAAACCTGTGAAACCCCAGAAACACACAGGTGTAGTCGGTCCTGAACACGACTGAGCGCCGGCGTGTGAGGGGGGTAGGGTTGCCACCCGTCCCGTAAAATACGGAATTGTCCTTTATTGAGAAAAAAATGTTGCGTCCCGTATTGAACTACGCGACGTGATTTCTCCCGTATTTTCATTAACGCCTCACACACACACATCAACACTAAATTTAACAATAATGAACAAAATAAAACACAGGAAACATTAAGGCCAGCCAAATCTTTGTGGCGGGACAACAGGACCTGCTGTGTCTGTGCCCAGATCTTTATATGTGCCAGACAGCGGGGAGGACTCGGGCTTCACCTCCAGGTAGGGGTTGGGAATTGGGAATTAAAAGTTGCGTTCCGTATTGAACCAATAGGGACATATATTATGCTCTTATTTATTGATGTCATAATCTACAGGTGAAGGTCAGAAAATTTGAATATATTGCAAAACGTCATTCGTAGTAAATTTGACTAAAGGTGAAACAAATATATTATTTCCCACTACATTCAAAGTGAGATATTTCAAGCCTTTATTTGTTATGATTTTGGTGATTATGGCTCACAGTTTATGAAAACCCCAAATAAAAAATAAATTAGAGAATATTTTATGAAATCAATTAACAATTCCATCATCAAAATTATAACAAATAAAGGTTTAACATATCTTGCTTTGCATGTAATAAGACTATATATTAGTTTCACCTTTTAAGTTGAATTATTGAAATAAATTAACTTTTATACGATATTATAGTTGAATTTTTGAAATAAATTAACTTTTACACCATATTATAGTTGGATTATTGAAATAAGTTAACTTTTACACCATATTCTAGTTGAATTATTGAAATAAGTTAACTTTTACACCATATTCTAGTTGAATTATTGAAATACATTAACTTTTACACCATATTCTAGTTGAATTATTGAAATAAATTAACTTTTATACCATATTCTAGTTGAATTAATGAAATAAATTAACTTTTACACCATATTCTAGTTGAATTATTGAAATAAATTAACTTTTACACCATATTCTAGTTGAATTATTGAAATAAGTTAACTTTTACACCATATTCTAGTGGAATTATTGAAATAAATTAACTTTTACACCATATTCTAGTTGAATTATTGAAATAAATTAACTTTTACACCATATTCTTCACCTGTAGGCTATATTCTACATCTTGGCTGATGTGGACATACGTAGCATAGGAGGCTATTTCAGTTGTATAGTTGTCTGTCTATACAGTCATGAAAGTTCAATGCTATTAAAGCACTTTAAACTTTAAATCAAAGCATTTTGTTTTTTCATATAAAATAAACACATTTTTATGCAGTTTTTGAAGTTTTGGGGCTTTTTTTGGCGCCAGCGCTGCTGAAATATTTCTATTTCTGAAAGGTGGCAACCCTAGAGGGGGGGTGTGCGTACCTCAGATCGGGCGAGCTTGTTGAAGTCTGGAGTTATGTAGAAACGGATCCCGTCGATGGCCCCGGGAAGAGTGACCCCCCGGAAGAAGAGGATGAAGAGCATGAAGTAGGGGTACGTGGCGGAGAAGTACACCACCTGGGGGGGGAACAGTCAGCTCCAGTCACTCTGGTTTGAAAACTCAATCGTAAACAAGTCGTCTGCTTGAATAAATCCAATGAAGAAGAAATGTTTTTCTAGGATGCACATGTGGCGCGACGATTGCCATATTTAATTGGCAACGTCCGTCGCAGCCGGCGCCTCGGGGAATCCATCTCTCCTCACTGCTCTCAGATGTTTCCTATCAAAATCCAATTATCCGCGGCCGTAAATGTGTAAATGTTTGTCTGCCGTAATTCAAAAAAAAAAAAAAAAAATCCCACTTTTAATTTATTTTTCAAACCCTTTTCCTGTTTGAAATTATCGCAGCTGTTCGGATGAAAATAATACACTCTGCCAGCATCTCCAACAGGAACAATTGGATTGTGTGAACGATGTCAGGAAATCAGTCAAGTCGGGGAAACCCAGACCGGTTTATTACATTTACACAACGGAAATGAAAACATTTATTTGCGTTAACGTGAGTAGATGATCAGTGAAAGCTCTGGCTCGTGTCTCCTGCTCCAGAACCTGCTGTTTTACTGGGTTGTGACATGTTTCTTCAGCGTTTCATTGTTGACTCTTAAAACAAAGTGGCAGCAGGATACGAGCGAGGAAATAAAAGAATAAACTATGGAATGCATCCTTCATCTGTTTGGCCTAATCCGGCATAAACCTGTCCAAAGGAATGTACTCAGACATCAACCCTGTCTGGTTCAGACAATATTCTGCCCCCTGGACTCGTTGCTATGATATGATGTATTCATTTTTTTTTTTTTTCGAACATAAGCACAAATAAATAAAACAGCAGAACAATAAATCAATAAAATAAAAAATAACAATAATAATCACTAAATAATGAATGTACCATCGTAAACAAAGTAGATGACAATTAATAAATATAATAGCAAATGTGTTACCCTCGGAAAATTTCAGTAGTGAAGTATTGATTTCCCCCTTGTGGCCAGATGTGGTATCTCTACATTTGCAGATGAATTACTTGTTGAAAACTATAGATTTCTTGATCCTTTTCTGATTCATCGATTAGATATTTTTTCCAGGAAATGTCAAATAACGTTTTTTGTTTTTTTTGTGTGCGTCATCTTACCTCCAAAACCAAACTTTTAATATGTAAAAGAGGCAAAAAGAGGGTCAGATAAAGAGCAACGTATGAGCAACCCTATCTGAGGTAAAAAAAAAAAAAAAAAAAAAAAGGAGAGAGCAGTCTGACCTTCCCCGTCCACTCCACTCCTTTCCAGATTGAGAAGTAGACGAGGACCCAGGCCAGCGCCAGGGTGCCCACCAAGGGCCAGCGCAGCTCGCCGGGCTCCTCCAGACCGCCGGACAGCTGGTGCATGTTTCGCCTGCAGACCAACACACACACATTTAAGGCAGGGGTTGAAAGAGCCATATTAGACCAAAAACACAAAAAACAAATATGTCTGGAGCCGCAAAAAATGAAAAGTCTTGTATAAGCTTTAGAATTAAGGCAACACATGCTGCATGTAGCTATATTAGTTATAACTGGGGGAAGATTTTTTTTTTTCATTATGCACTTCGAGAAAAAAGTCTAAATGTCGAGAAAAAGTCAAAATGTTGAGAAAAAAGTCTAAATGTCGAGAAAAAAGTCGAAATGTCAAGATTAAAAAGGGAAGAAAAAAGAAAAAAAGGAAAAAAAAGAAGAAAAAAAGGAAAAAAAAGGTGAAACATTTTTGAAAAAGCTCCAGGAGCCACTAGGGCGGCGCTAAAGAGCCGCGGGTTGCCGACCCCTGATTTAAGGGAACTACGAATTTAAGGGAACTTTTGTGTTGTGTAGAAAGTGAGCTGGAAAATCTCAAGACTTGGTTTGATTTTAATAAATTATCTTTAAATATTAAGAAAACAAAATTCATGGTTTTTGGGAATCAAAATTAAAGTGATGGTAATATTAAATAAAAAAAACTCTGTAATGTTGATATTGAAAGGGTTTTTGAGACTAACTTCCTTGGGGTTGTCATTGATCAAAGTTAACATGGAAACAACACATTGAATACATTAAAGGAAGAAATTCAAAATCACCTGCAATCCTGTATAAATCCAGAAATGTACTGAATTCCAAGGCCTTTGCATTTGATCATTGATTGTTCCCTATTTATCTTACTGTGCGGAATTGTGGGGATCCACCTTTAAAACCACCTTATATTCAATAATAAAACTGCAAAAAAAAGAGCCATATGTATCATCAATAAGGCTGATTACTTTGCTCACACAGAGCCACTTTTTCTAAATTCTCATGTTATTACATTTTATGATTTGTTTTATTATAAAATCATGCAAATTATGTTCAGAGCAAAATCAAAAATCAGAGGTTTTTTTCAATTCAGGAGACTCGTTATAATCTTAGAGGCAATTTCACTGTACAAAAAGCTAAAAAACGTATGAAAAGGAGACGTGTCTCCATTACTGGAGTTAAATTCTGGAATGATGCCAACATAAATTTAAAAACATGTCATTCTCTTTTGGTTTTTAAGAAAATGGTTTGTAAAGCTATTTTTGAAGCTTATAAGTGCGATTGACTATCTGTCAATGTTTTTTTGCTTTTCTATTGTCTCTTTGCCTTTCTGGAGGTCGGTAGCCAAAAAAAGAAAGTTGGTAATATAGGATAGGCTTTTATAAGCAGTTTGCTTCTGCCATGATTATTGGTTTTGTGTGAAATGTCAATGCTGTGCACAATGTTTTTTGGTGTTGTCTTGTTTTTGTGTTGTCATGATTAAATGAACTTCATTCATTCATTCATTCATTCATTCATTCATTCATTCATTCATTCACAAACACGTCCCGCCATGCAGCCGGAGCGGGTTGACATCGCGCCGACTTACTCCCAGAACTCTGTGACGGCGCTGGTCAGGTTGGTGGTGTCCGTCAGGCTGTAATTGGAAAAGCAGCTCTCCGTGTTCCAGGGGTTATCACAGCTCTGCCAAGGCAGCTCCTGCACACACGCAGATTACCGTACACAAAAACACGCCGCAGGGACGGCGTGTTCATGAATATGTTAATTGTCCTTCCTCTAACAAACCAGAAAGAGTAAAAAAAAAAGAAAAAGCATTGTGATATTGTCAGATGGAGCCAGTTTTGGACCAGAAACCTGCACGTGCATCCATCTCTACCGAGACTTTCCTCGGTAGGGTTGCACTCGTTAGCTTTAACTGAACTAAACAATAACAAAGAGGAGCCTAGTTTTCGACCCACCGACAAAGTAGTAGTAAAGGTCATTTTGACCTTATACCACTGGAGGTTTTAATATTTGCAGGTCACTGAAGTGTTTGGTCATTTTCTGCAGTCACTGTGCTGAGGACGAAACACGTTTTTATTCATGTTACCCAGGTATATTGTTTCATGTGATCTCTGATGTGAGACATTACTGTAACATGTTTTGACTGATTATTATTTTTGTAATAAGACTAAAGGAGGTAATAGTGGCCTTATGATTGTTTTATTCCAGATGCTCATAAACACTTAAGATAATGTAAAACAAACTTTGAACGCAGGTGTGAGCAATTAATTGAACGCAGGTGTGAGCAATTAACCAAACACGGGTGTGAGCAATTAATCAATAACAGGTGTGAGCAAATTAACCAAAAACAGGTGTGAGCAATTAATTGAACACAGATGTGAGCAATTAATTGAACGCAGGTGTGAGCAATTAATCAATCACAGGTGTGAGCAATTAATCAATCACAGATGTGAGCAATTAACCGAAAACAGGTGTGAGCAATTAACTGAAAAAAGGTGTGAGCAATTAACCAAACACAGGTGTGAGCAATTAACCAAACGCGGGTGTGAGCAATTAATTGAACACAGGTGTGAGCAATTAACCAAAAACAAGTGTGAGTAATGAATCTAACACAGGTGTGAGAAATTAACCAAACGCAGGTGTGAGCAAATAACCAAACACAGGTGGGAGTAATTAATTGAATGCAGGTGTGAGCGATTAACCAAACACAGATGTGAGCAATTACCCGAAAACAGGTGTGAGCAATTAATCTAACACAGGTGGGAGTAATTAATTGAATGCAGGTGCGAGCAATTAATTGAACACAGGTGTAAGCAATGAATCAATCACAGGTGTGAGCAATTAACCAAAAACAGGTGTGAGCAATTAATTGAACGCAGGTGTGAGCAATTAACCAAACACAGGTGTGAGCAATTAACCAAACACAAGTGTGGCGGGAAACAAGAGCAGAACCTAAAATCAACATGAATGTTCAAATATGTAAAAAATGAAATAAAGTAAACAGTGTGTAAACAAAGAAAATCTGAAAAAGATTTCAAAGATTAAACATTTCAGAACATTCTGGATGGAGGGATGCAAAATTAAAATAATAAAGTTGCTTAATGAATCTGTTTGTTATAAGACTTCACTTTTACAAACATGCACATGGGCGTTTTTTGTAAAAGTTTTTGGTGCCACGGTAAATCACGTCTATGTAGCTATAGATTCCAGATTATCTTTGATTCATTCTATTTGATTAAAAATAGTGTCGGTTGCAGTCACATTGATCAATAAATTCACACAAATTCACTTTCCAGACTCTCCTTCAGCTGGCGATGTAAGACGTGGGCCAATGAGCCAAGCTCAAAATTTAAAATAAGTGTTTCTTTTTTGTAAATAATGGCACAACTGGCAGTGAAGTGCAAACACAAAGCCTAGCACTTAACTATAATGATATAAAATCTGCAGATGTTATTCATAATGGGTCTTCTAATTCGTGCAGCTGGAACAATTTTTTTACTGCGAAATCTTGTTTTTTTGGCAAGAACAGAAACATCCTCTTCAGCCAAACATTTCCTCTGGAGTCTGAATAAGTGAAGGGACATTAACGGATGATGAGAGCTCAGTGTTCCCAGCTTCTTCCCCAAGATTCCCATGATCATAAAAACATACTGAACCAAAGGAGTTGAATAGGTAGTACAGAGCCCAGGCGATGATGATGATGTAGTAGATGTTGAGCCAGAAAGACAGGACCACGGCGGCCAGACCGACACCTGATGGAGGAAGATAAGCATCAGTTATTTGGATAGATGAGCTTATATACTCTTTCGTGCTACTTCAACTTCAACCGCAGCTTTTTTCAGATCCTTAAAGGGGACCTATTATGGCATCTAATACCTATTTTAAACAGGCCTTGAATGTCTTAAAAACAAGCTTTTGATTTTTTTTTGCTAAATAAATTAGAAATTCAGCCTCTGATCCATGTCTTTATCTTCCCATTCTCTAACCTCATTATCTATGCAGGATTCTGAGTGGGCGGGGCTATGTTAATGAGGCTCTGTGCTGATTGGCTGCCTGAACGCGATACACCGCTACGGAAAAATGGCGGAAGCTCCGGCCGACAGAGTTAGTTGTTGTTGTTCCCATAGACATATATACGTAGACGCCGCATCGAGTGGTATAATATATTATTATATAATAATATATAATATAATAAAACAAATTTTCAAATAACAAAATGACATATTTGAACCATTTTTCAGACAATAAAATAACTGAAAAAATTTGAAAAATTGTTCAAATATGTTATTTTGTTACTTGAAAAATCTTGAATGTTTATGTAAAATATGCTTTGTTGATGAGAAAATATGTTTCTCTATTTTTCTTTTTTGTGAGGGGGGATATATGTTGAAAAAAACTTGTTTTTCATAATAGGTCCCCTTTAAAAAATACTTATAATGGTCGTTCATAACATGTTGACACTACCTTTCATCATGGGCATGAGTCTCCACACCCCGAGTCCCCCCACGGAGGTGAACTGGCCCAGCGCCGTCTCCAGGAAAAAGAGAGGAATCCCGGCAAACACCAAGGTCATGAAGTACGGGATCAGGAAGGCGCCTGACGGCACAACACATGTCAACAGTTCATAAGTCCAGGGTCATTTATAAACAGGTATATGGAAGAGGAAATGGGTTAACGAGGAGTGTGATAAACAACTAAAATAGGGAAAAATTGTATATTATACTTGCTTAAGATATGTTTAGATAGTTATGTAGTATATATTATATGTTGAGAGGGATAGTTATAGTTATGTAATATATGTTATATATGTATTATGTATGTAGCATAAATATATTTATAGGGATATTTATGTAGTTTATATAGTATATATTTATATAGATTTATATAATATTTGTATTTTCTATATATTGATATAATATGTATGTAATATTTATATTTTCTATATACTTATATTGATAATTATGTAGTAATAGGAATGTTTACGTAGTATTTATATAGATTATATTTATATGGATATTGTGTAGAGTTATAAAGGGGTAGGAACTAGGAAAAAGTGTATACTTCTTCCTACTCCTTTTTCGAACCTATGTGCATATGAAGATGTTACTGTTTATTTTTATTTTTTATATACATGTTCGAAATAAATTCATTCATTCATTCATTCATTCATTTTTCAGCTTTTGACATACTAATGTAATCGGCTTTACTCCAGTTGACCGTTATTATTCTTTATTTTTCTTCATTTTAGTCCATAAAAATACTACAATTTCGTCATTACTTTACACACCCAGCGTTCCCAGACGTGTTTAAACCGCTGCTCCTGCCTCAAGAGCTCTCTGATTATTGCAGTTTCATGAGTAATCACTGAATTATTAAAATTCAGAAGACAATTTTGCACATGCCGATGGGAAAGCTTTTATCACTAATGGATTAAGTATATTTAAAAAGCAAATGTGTTTTGGATGAAAGGCCTCAGTTTTACCACTGAACACACTTGAGTGGTTAATATTCATCCTTTCTGACTGGCCGCCGTTAGACCGACGGATAGAAAATCCTCTGTCCTTGCATGTGTTTACATACAGGATGTTAAATACTGGAGCTAGGTATGCTACGGGACAACACCTGGAAGCTTTTTCTTTTTTCTTTTCAACATATATATGAGGGGGTAGAGACTAGGGGTGTAACGATACACTAATCTCACGATACGGTACGATACACGATATTGAGGTCACAATACGATATTATAGCAGTATTTTTTTTAACAACCTTGAATGAGGAACATATGACTGGAAAAAAATGGTCTTTTATTTGAAAGACACAAAATACAAAACAATGCTGTGCGTTTGCTCTATTGTTACAGTTTGTAATGCTTTATAACTGTTTAAGTTTTAAAGAGAAAGCCAGGCCAACCATTTTCCACAAACTGAACTAAAAGTAAATGTCAGGTTTTCATTATGCATCTTCAGTTTCATACAAGTACAAATATTTTGCCACAAACTGAATAGTTTCTCTCATGTATGACTTGATGTGAGGGACCAGAGCGGCCTCCCCACGTACAAGGGGACAGGGCAAAACTGGACCTGGGTGATGAGGTGTAAAAAAAACCTTGCAGAGCGTAGAATGCCAAAAAAATAAGGCTTTTTATTTTATGTAAAAAAAACACAGACATACAGGCGGAGGGCAAAATCCGTATTCTAAAAAATGGCACAATGGGGCATAGCCTCTCTGCAAGCTTCCTCCATTCAGCAGACCCCTCTTCTGGTATACAGCTGCTGTTTATAAACCCAGGCAGGGTGGAGAGGTTGATTGGACACAGGTGTGCCACAATCAGCAGGACCAGGCACACCTGTGTGCTGCTCCCCCACAGACCACGCCCAATCCTCCACTCTGCCACACACATTAAAAAGTCCGGTGAGAAGGGGAGGGGTTGCTCACTTTCTCACACTTTACTCTTTTCTTTTCCAGAAATGTAACAACTAGAATTAAATAAATAAATAAAAGTAAATAAATAAACTATGAAAAGTCCCAAACTCCAAATGCAACATGACTGTTATTTATCTTCTGCCAGAGCTATCTTCTGCTCCAGCCTGAGGCCGTAAGGTGAACCCCGTTATCGTTTCATCCCTCCCGCCTTTGGGGACAACACAATCTTTACATCATGAAAAAGGTCGATTCATGCTCACCTTAGAAGTAAAAGTTCATTGCTCAAAACCCTGCAAGAGTCCCGTGATCGGGACCGCAAAACGGTACTAGTTTCTTCTGAGTGTAGTAAGATTTTGATCCGCGGGTCGAGGCGCGGTCGTCACGTGATCCCGCTGCACCAATAAGATATTACTAGTACTATATATTCATATTAATAACCCAATATCGCGCTACAGTTTGTCACCTCCACGACACGTATCGTGACGTTTTTGTATCGCCAAATTTCGTGGCACGATATATTGTTACACCCCTAGTAGAGACACAAACAACAACAATTCCAAGTCTCTAAAACTAAATTAGAACTACGCTACTATGATTATCTGTCCCCCAAAACTGTGGGGTGAGTATGTAGGTGAGTGAGCAGGTGTGTATGTCTGAGCGAACCACTGAGGAACCAGCCATAGCTACCTCCACTCTGACCGAAGCCAACTTCATCCTTGACCCTTTCCAGAGTGGCCAACATACCCAACAACTAGCCGACCCTTGGCTAACCGCGGTGGACTGAGTCAGTCCACCCATTTCCCCATTTCTGGATCGACCAGGGTTGGGTGGCATAAAGTCACCCCGAGTGATCGCCGCCCTAGTGGCTCCCTGGAGCTTTTTCAAAAATGCTTGAAATGGGGGAGGGAAATATTTTTTTTGTTTTCATATGGTTTCTATAGGAGGACAAACAAGACACAAACATTCTTAATGTTTTCCAATGCTGTAAAAATGTGTAGAATAAATATTAAATTTCAACATTTCTGTTAATGAAGATTTGCGTCGGAGCCTGTGACACACGTCTCTACCAGCAGGGCGGCGCCAGGCAAGATCTGTTAGAAACAAACCGGCCAAAGGGATTGTTTCCAAAGGGGAAAAATAACTGAGGAGAAAAGAGGATTCAACGTTCCTTCGACCGAATCATTTGCATTCATTGCCTGAATATTTTCTCTGTAGCGAGAAGTTGTCCAATAACAAAAAGAGTCATGTGGAAAGACATTTCCAGGGAAGGCATGCTACATTTGCAGCCGAGTGCCCAGTTGGGAATGAGAGAAAAAGTGCGATTTCATTACTTCTGGAAAAAATTAGAGGAGCGCAAAAATCTCCACTACTGCTGCAAGTTTTGTTGTAACCGGGGAGATAATAAAGGTTGGAAAACCGTTTGCAGACCTATTTGCAGACTTGAAAAACAAAACAGAGATAATACATACTCCTACCGCTAAGACAGTGAAGGAAAGGACCATTAAAATGACAGGCAACATCACCGATCAGCAAATCAATTCAGCGCCAGCAGACTCAATCATTGTGTTGAGTCATGTGATGTGGCCGATTTTGAGCTTTTATGCAGGTATGTGAACTCTTATGTATTTGTAGCCAACTTAGTAATTTTGATAGTGGGCTAATATAACTAATATAGATACATGCAGCATGTGTTGCCTTCCCTCTAAGACTTATACAAGACTTTACATTTTTTTTTGACATATTTGTTTTTAGTTTTTTTGGTCCAATATGGCTCTTTCAACATTTTGGGTTGCCGATCCCGGCTTTAGACTGTTGTAATGTTTTGTCTCTGTAAGTCTTACGTTGCTACTCACACACTTACCGCCACCATTCTTCCCACACAAGTAAGGGAATCTCCAGACATTTCCCAAACCGATGGCGTAGCCAACACAGGACAGCAGGAAATCAAACTTCCCCTTCCAGCTCCCCCTCTCAGGCGGCTCCTCCGGTGTCTTCTGTTTGTCCTCAGGGGGCGCCGTGGGATCCAGCTCGTCAGAGGGAACCGCTTGCTTCACCTCTGACGGGGAGTTTAACTCCACTGTGCTCTGGCCGGTCTTCCCCATCGCGGGACCTCGACGGTCCAGAGGGGTCGGAGAGCCTGGCTTGACTTTTTTTTTGCCCGACGAGGTGCCTCACGCTGGGGGTGGATCCTGACCGGACAGATTCACGACGGCGGGCTGACGCTGGATGAGCGAAGCTGCAAATTAAATCAGAAGAGAGCAGGTTTTGTAGAGGTGTAAATTACTGCTTTATTGCCTTTTATAACCCTTTTATGAACTTGGGCCACTTGGTCTTAAAATTAAAGTTAACGGCCTGAACATAAATCACCAAGATAACATAAAAAATCTCAAGTCATTGCACAAGATGTGAGTT
Source organism: Cololabis saira (assembly GCF_033807715.1). NCBI lineage: Eukaryota > Metazoa > Chordata > Actinopteri > Beloniformes > Belonidae > Cololabis > Cololabis saira. The sequence goes on from NC_084609.1 coordinate 5,711,184, forward strand.
AGGAAGATCAGATCAAATGCCATAACAAAAGTTGGGACAAGGCCATGATTATGTAAGACCCCTCTACTTTACCGTCTACCCCTCTACACATTTAGGACCTGAGGACACCAGCTGCTGGGATTTTTGTCTGAGGTAAGATTGGAGATGCTCAACAGTCGTCTAGTTTCAGTTTCGTGATGCACCAAATGTTGTTTATTGGCGAAAAGTCTGGACTGCATGCAGGCCAGTTCAGCGTCTGGACTCCTTCAACTATGAAGCCATGCTTCTATAATGGATACAGCATGTGGTTAAGCACGTCTTAGTTGGATGTTCCCTCTCTAGATGTGCAAAGATCCAATGGAATAGGCACTAACAACTTCTCGTACCGTCAGAGATGCATGTTTCCGAACGCAGCGCTCATAACAAGTCAAATGGTTCCTCAGGACCACAGGATGGTTTTGCATTTTGGCACAAATCCATTTTAGATCAGATTTGACCCAGTAATCCAGACACCAATCTATGGTGGTGAAGAAAGGTTGACCCAAATGGGCAGGTAGAAGGGGTGCCTCCATCATACGATACACAATCAATAAAATGTCTGTCTTTTCACTCTACAAATGAGCCATGCACTTTGAACACGTCCCCGTGGAGGATTTCATCGGCTAGCTCTTGCTGCATAACTGCAATGTGATTGGTTGACACATGCACGGAAGTCTTGAGACACAGTTTTTGACATAAACAATGGACCCTACGCAATGTACGAAACTAGGCGTTGGCTCGGCAACGCATGACGGGGTAGACCGAGGACATGATGGAGAAATATCTGACTGTCAGCCTCTGGAGCTTGGGTTAAGTCAATGGGTGGGTTGACGACCCGGAGAAGATAGCAGGATTTCTGGATCATGTTCACAAATGGTTTCTTCTTCGTCTGGTAAACCAGTGGATGGTACGGCAAGTCGTGTTTTTAGTGGATTCTGGGGGAGATTCGGGGCCCACAGAATGATTTCCATCAAAGAATCATGTCTGGGTCTAATGCAGTGCCCGAGGGCCTGAAGATCACAAGATTTTTGGTCTTGTCCTGTGCACGCAAATATTTTGCCATTTTCTCTGACTATTTTGATCATATGAAATAATCCAGAAGATCCGATATTCAAAGTCTTCACCAATTTTCTCTGAAGAGCCTTTTTCCACCAGGTGTGAATGTTGCCCGGCTTGAGAGACTCTGCCTCTCGAAGAAGCTCGTTTCATACCCAATGGCCCTGGAAGCCAGTAGCAGTGAGTATTAATGGTGATTAAGTTTATTATTTGATGTTCCACCTGTTGTTTCTTTTTTGAGCCACTCAATTTTTGAAATCACTTTGTTGCCCATTTCCCAACGTTTTTGAGATGAGTTGAAATGAATGTCTCACTTTCAACGTTTAATATCATGCTCTTTACTCTTTGCTGGATGTTATATGTTCTGACAACATGAGCTATTAACCTTTGCTTTGCTCCTGATTTTATTCAAAATATCCATACAAAACGTACATTTGTGAATTCATTTTTTTGTTGTTATTATTTAGATTTGAGAAAACACTGCAAATATTTTTTGAAATCAACATGTAAAAGTATTATATTATTCGTATAGGTGTGTTTACATTTTTTCAGTACCAGGATGCCAAAACACAAAAGTTTTTACTAAAAACTCTTTTCCACTGTACATTTAACATGTGGAATAAGTACAGTATAAAACAACAGTGGTTTTCAGAGACACAGCTGTACAAAAACATGTAGATTTTAATTCCTTTATTCATTGTTTATTTAGAATGGACTGATTTCTTGATTTAATAATGGGAAACCGGAGCACCCGGAGAAAAACCCAAAATGTGTAACTTTTACTGAACGTTAAGCTCACATATATAAATGTACACTTCGGGACCACAAAATGTTTCATGTTAAGTGTTTGTATGTGATATGTTGTAATGTAAGTGGTAGTCTAGTATAAAGTGCATGTTGTATTAAGTGTGTATATAAGTGTAAGTGCATGTTTGTATTCCTGTCTAATGTATTTATATTCATTGGCTCCTACCATAAGCTTTTGATTCTCCAGGAGACCAATTCACATGTGTGTGTGTGAATAAATCAAATCAAATCAAATCAAACGTGAATATATAAATCTTCATCTTGTTGTTGTCGTTTACTTGGTGACAGCCCGTTTGTTCTTGCACTCACTCCAGATCTTGGACTGTCTTCTTGTGCTTGTACTGGCACAGACATGCCAGGGTGAGGAACTTCTTGAATCGTCTCCACAAAGAAGGATTATATACAATTTTGGTGGAGTTTGAATCTGAACCAGAGTCCTCTTTTATAACAGAATCTTGCAGTTCAGGGACTTCTTCAATGACTTCCAATTGGTTCCTCTTCTCTGTAAGCTCGGACTTTTTCTTCTTTCTGCACCTACGCTTCTTTGCTTTTTGTCCAGCAACCCCATCCTGTTCGGAGACCAATGCGTTTGTTTCAGTGGTTGTTACCGGTTTGGACAACTTTTCTGGTTCAGGGTCTCCCACTTTTGCAGCACCGACCTCAGACCGGTCACTTTTTTCACTTTTCAGTTCTAACATCTTGTTATTCTCGGGTCCAGGCTCCGCTGGTGACGCTTTCTCTGTTTCTAGTTGAGAAATATCTTCTTGTTTGGAGACCAATTCCTTTTCATTGGCCCCCACCAGCTCAGAGACGCCCTCTGGTTCTGAAACTCTTACTTTTATTGCCAACTCTTGCAAAATCATCATGTCTGGTGTTGGTATACCATCTTCTGATTGAGGTAGGTATTCAATGACCTGATTAACATCTTCAGATTTTTCTTACTTCTTTCTGCGCCTACGCTTCTTTGCTTTTTGTGCAGCAACCCCATCCATTTCGGAGACCAATGCTGTTTCAGTGGTTGGTACCGGTTTGGACAACTCTTCTGGTTCAGGGTCTCCCACTTTTGCAGCACTGACCTCAAACTGGTCACTTTTTTCAGTTTTCAGTTCTAACATCTTGTTATTCTCGGGTCCAGGCTCCGCTGGTGACGCTTTTTCTGTTTCTAGTTGAGAAATATCTTCTGCTTTGGAGACCGATTCCTTTTCATTGGCCCAAACTCCCACTTTTGTAGCCGACTCCTCTATTGTTGCACCATCTTCTGATTGAGGGAGGTGTTCAGTGACCTGATTGGCATCTTCAGATTGTTCTGACTTTCTCTTCTTTCTGCATCGACGCTTCTTTGCTTTTTGCTCAGAAACCCCGTCTCGTTTGCAAACCAGTTGTGTTTCAGTGGTCTGTTTCAGCTCTGAGACCTCTTCTGGTCCTGACGCTCCCACTTCCTGTTCAGAGACGCCCTGTGGTTCTGACCTTTCTGTTTTTTCAACCAATTTTTCTGCAAACACATGGTTCCTGTGTGGAAGAAAATCCTCTGATGTAGGGACTTCACTGTGGACTTCTTCTGGGAGATTTGAGAGCTCTTTTTCTTCTGAGACCTTTTTAAAAGCAGAATCCTCCGTTTGACATGAGACGCTTATTATTTCTGAGACATTTTATGTTGCAGAAGGTTCAGGTTCATCTGCGCTGATCTCAGACATTTCCAGGGCAGACTTCAGTTCTTCTGCGAGCTCTGCAAACTTTAACTCGACACTTTGTTTTACCGTTTCCTGTGCATCCAGTTTAGAGATCAGCTCAAGATTAGAGCTGGTCTCTTCTTCCAGTTGCTTTTTTAGGCTTTCTATTTCGTCCAGCACTGACTTATGGGCCTCTGCGTGTTTGGACTTAAGCTCACCGTCCTCTTCTTCAAGAGATTGGGAGGACTGAAGTAGATCCTCAATAATGCCCTTGCACTGATTGAGTTCTTTTTCATAGACCAGCGTGAGCTGGCGTTCAGCCTCCAAACGATTTTCAGATTCTCTGTTTTTTTCAAATAAACAAGGGAATCCTTCTCTGCTGAATCTTTAAAGTATTTTTCCTGAGCGAGAAAGAAATCCTTTTTCTCCAGCTTCTCCTTAAACGTTTCCAGCTCATCTAGTGGTCCATAGGTGGGTAAACCTTTACCGGTGTTGCCCTGCTTCTGAGCAGAGGGTTGGTAGTAGGTCTTCTTTCTATTTTCATTTACACAGTCCACCTTTGCACGGGTAGCAGGGGCTTTTCTGGGCTTTTCCAGCTTGATCCCCCATCTTTGAGGAGTAATAACGGGAGTAGACGCCACAACATCGCTCCACATACGTTTACCTGCGGTACCGCTCATTGTTCTGGTTGTTTCTTTTTCAGTAAGAGCTTTACTAAAAGTAAATGTCAGGTTTGCATTATGCATCTTCAGTTTCATACAATAAAAATATTTTGCCACAAACTGAATAGTTTCTCTCACGTATGGCTTGACTTTTTTCTTTTCCAGAAATTTAAGAACTAAAATTAAATAAATAAGTAAATAAAGTATTAAAAGTCCCAAACTCAAAATGCACCATGACTGTTATTTATCTTCTGCCAGAGCTCAGAGCTTCACCTGCTCCAGCCTGAGGCCGTAAGGTGAACCCTGTTATCGTTTCATCCCGCTTCCACCTTTGGGGACGACACAATCTTTACATCATGAAAAAGATTGATTCATGCTCACCTTATAAGTAAAAGTTCGGAGCTCAAAACCCTGCAAGAGTCCCGTGATCGGGACGGCAAAACGGTACTAGTTTCTTCTGAGCGTAGTCAGATTTTGGTCCGCGGGTCGAGGCGCGGTCGTCATGATCCCGCTGCACCAATAGGATGTTACTAGTAAACACAATATATTAATATTAATAACCCAATATCGCGCTACAGTTTGTCACGTCCACGACACGTATCGTGACGTTTTTGTATCACGACATTTCGTGGCACGATATATTGTTACACCCCTGATATATATATATATATATATATATATATATATATATATATATATATATATATATATATATATATATATATATATATATATATATATATATATAAGTATTTGTTAGTTTACACACAAACCCAGTAATTCTCCTTTTATGTACATGCAAGACTGTAATGTGCTCTCATCTCTAGTCACCAGAAAGGCCTGGATCACTGATGCTTTGATGCACTTCACCTCCTTCACCTCCTGCTGCACCTTTCCTTCTGATCTACCGAAGAAAAGAAGTGCAACTCTGGTGAAATGTGCCACCTGTCTCTTTGAAGAGTCCCCTCAGGACGCCTGACGCCGTTGTCACCTGTAGTCACCGCTCACACGTGCGCCTGGCCGTAAAATAACCAGTCCTGGACGACTCTCAGTTGTAACAACACACTGAAAAAATAAATCTCAGTGCATGTAAATATAACATATTTAAATCTGTGATATTAACAATTAAAAATGAAGTTTGTTGCTTTACATGAATACATCTAGTTTTGAACTTAATTTGCATTTGTGCATTTTTTCCTTAACAAGCAGTATTTATGTGAATCCCAGGTAATCTTTTCATTTACACACAAACAACAAGCAATGATCTTGTTGTATTTACTTTTCCTTTAACAATTCTAATCTATTGGGCAGATTGACCAACGTTTAGATGAAACATGCTTTATTTGTTTAAGTAGAAACCACAGTAAAAAATATCTTTCTTGATCTGCTTTAAAAAATTAAGGCAACTTTTTCGCATGAGATTTTTATGTAGATGAAGAAACACTAGTCTTTGTATGAACTACTTAATTTTTAGTATGTACAAAATTCATTTGGAAGTAAAGTCAACTTAATTTTGATAAATAAAGCAAACTTAACACAATTAAGTTGACTGTACTTGCAAAATGTATTATTCACATCCATAAAAGACTAGTCTTTCTTGATCTACATAATAATCTCATGCAAAAAGTTGCCTTATTTTTTTTAAGTACATCAAGCACAATATTTGTATCAGTGTAATATTGCTTTTGCAGTGATTATCTGGTCGTTCAGTTTGTCTTATATAACCCCGTCTCTTATATCACAGCGGCCTGGCAGTTAACAGGAAGTTGTTCATGAGCATTGATTGACTTTAGAAATGCTGTCAAGCGCTGGAGGTTAATTAAGGACAACTTGATTATGTGTCTCCTGAAATAAAAAGAGATTAACTACTGAACTCTATTATTTAATAACATTATTTATCCCGCATAGTCCCATTTCTTTGGAGCAAATCCTCGATAAAGTGACAGTGACTTGACGAAGGCCATAACCCTAACCCTAACCAGGTGCAGGACTAAGCTATGAGGCTCTTTTTAGGGTTTTCGGCCAAAACCCGACTGATAGAAACCCAGCAAACGGGCGCTTGACAACAAGCCCCTCCCCCAGGCCCGGCTCCAGGTCGGGACCCGGGAACTCTTTTCTGTTTCACAGAAATTCAGCTCTTTATTATTTATTTTCTTTCCTTGTAAATGGTTTGAATCGCCCTCAACCTGTCCGGTCCTGCAAAACCCAACACCTCAATAAGGTGGCGAAAGGTCTGCTTCAATATACTTTGACTTACTTAGATACATTAGTGTCCGACTGCAGTTTGTTGTACTAAAAAACCTTTTTTCACCATTTCACGGAAGCCAGTGTCCTTCAATCCTTTGATATTGTTCGTTATTTATCTATTTATTCTATTTTATCTGGTAAAATGTCCAGTATTTTACACACAGTAATGACAATTCAGAGTTTTCGTTAGCAGAAAAGTTTTCCCGAATACATTAAACATTTAACCGACGGTGAAACTTGTGCCGTCTTGAGAGAGAGCTATCTTGACATTGTCGGGGCTCATTGACATTCAGTGTAAAGTATTCAAGAGGTTGAAACTCAGCTTTATCCTACCTGACAAGTTTCCAGGTGCTTTTGTCAGGTCATCGGTTTCAGCTCGTCATACCAGCAGCACAAAAGTCCCCCAATCTTCAACTTTGAGATCCAAAAGGAAAAAACCCGACAAAAGTCTCCCGTCGATCCTCCAGATTCCCCGTTGAAGGCACAATATGTGTGTCTGGTGTCCTGTTTTGATTCCCTGACATGTGCCGTCTATTGGAGGAGGTTGATCCTGCAGCGCCTATCGAGTGTTTGGTAATAAAGTTCGACCTATCTGCTTTGATTACAGCTCAGATCCGTCTGCGGAGGCCCTGCAGCCATGGGGGGATACAGGACGTCAATTGCTCGGCTCTGGTGGGGAACTAGTCTTGCAGCAGTGTGTGTGTGTGTGTGTGTGTGTGTGTGTGTGTGTGTGTGTGTGTGTGTTGTGCATTATTGTGCCAGTGTCTGTTGTGATGGCTCGCGGTCAGCTCTGGCCAGCACTGTTGCCATGGTGTTTCTTTACAGAGAAGGGCCTGATCAGTGAAAGAGCTCGTGGAGTTTGGGGTAAATGAGACTGCTGATAGCTGCTAGCAGAGACCCTGGGAATATACAAGCGCCGCTGAGGTCGTGCCAGTATCGGACTCTGACGAAAGTCCTTCTCCTAAAGCCATAGTGTGTGCGTCTGCAGCATCACACAACGACTGGATGCAAACATTAGAGAGATACGAGCAGCTGCAACCAGATTTAAAAAGATGTCTATGATAATAGTAGGATTTTGACGAGCTTCTGACAGGAAGTATTTGCACCCTGCACTTACTGAAGCTCAAGAGGTGTCCTGAGAGTCGTAGACGAGAAAGTAACTTCCAGTAACACATCCTGTATCTGGAGCTTCTGCTATTACTTTGGTAATCTGGAGTTCTGTATTTTGATTTCAATTTAGGATATCCATCCATCCATCCATCCATCCATCCATTCATCCACCTATCCATCCATCTATCCATCCATTTATTGGTTTATTTATTAGGATCCCCATTAGTCATCCCTCCGTTGTGGGACTAATGGCTATTCTTCCTGGGCTCCTCACACAGGACACAATTATATACATAATAAAAACATACAGAATAACAATAAAGTATAGAATTATACATGGTAGTAACACGGAAAAACTACAATATTAAAATAATTTACCACAGTGTTGACTGTTGATTACAATTGGAAAAGATTGTTAAAACTTGTCTTCACACCAACTCAATACCTACTGTAGGCTTATGAAACCAAAAAACAACAAAAACAAAAAGGTTACAAAGAAACATCTATCTATATATCCATTTATCCATCCACCCATCCATCCCCAACCCACCCAAGTTTGGGTCGCAGGGACAGAAAGCTAGGCACAAAACAGTCAAAACCTCTTTCTCCCCGGCCACTTTCTCCACCTCCGAGTATATCAAGCAATTCTTAAGCCAGCCTAGTGATGTGCTGAGTCTAGTTACCAGGGCCTAGCGATGTGCTGAGTCTAGTTTCCAGGCCTCTGCATGGTTGCACACGCCCCGAACATCTTCCCAGGGAGGCATCCTAGACAGTTGTCCAAACCACCTCAATTACGTTTTCTTGATGTGGGGAAGAGACAGCCCTAATCTGAGTTTCTACATATTCTCTAAGGGAGATTCCAGCCCCCCCCCCCCCTCCCCCCCGTAGGGGAAACTAATTGCACCTACTTATATCTGTGATCTTATTCTTCTGTTCACGTCGTACAATTTGTGACGTTGGTTCTGTTTACTACAACAGACCATTACTGTAGACGCTGCACAAATCCTACTGTTGACATTACCTCACTCCGAACCCATAGAGGACGTTCCCCCCTCATCCATTTGAGATGCATTGTCTCAGCTTTGGAGGGGCTGGTTCTCATCTGCATGGCTTCAGAAGTTCACCGTGAACTGACTAAAGATCATGGCCTGATGAAGCAGATATTTAATCCTGCGAAACCCAGAGCACCTAGAAATTGCCAGTGAACGTTTGCAACAGGACTTCTGATTTCAAAATGTCACTACTGTAACAAAGTTAGAAGTAACCGTTGTGTTTGTCAGGAACTGGTTTGTTAGGACCCAAACGCAGGAGAGCAGGAGGCAGAAGTTCCAAAAGGGCTTTTTGTTTGCTCAGCTGCAAACAAAAAGCGCAGCTGAGCAGGGTAAAACAAACAAACAAACACGAGGGCAGAAGAAAAACCAGACCTGAAAACACAGAGGGAGGAAACAGTACGGACCAGAACGGAGCAAGGAGAAAACAAGACCAGATATACACAGAGGGGTTAACGAGACACAGGTGCAGACAATCAGGGCAGACGGAAACCAGGGAAATCAAGACACAAAGACACGGGCTTCAAAATAAAACAGGAACTATCAAAACCATAACAGTGTTTAGCCAATGCTTGGTTAGCACTTTTTTATTCTTTTTATTCTTTATTTCATTCATTAAAAGGAAAACCAAACAGTTCAATATAATTACAACAAATCTCTTTCCTTGAATGAAAGGGAACAGAAAGAAGACTAAGCTTATTTTATCTGTCACTTTTTCCTAAGAAATCAAATTTCAATGAATGTAATAATAAAAAAATTACAAATTACACAATTAAAAAAACATTTTTCAATAAACGTAATAAAAAAAATAAAAAAAACTACAACAAAGTTATAAAATAACACAAAATAGCTGCCGTCAAACACAGATAGTCGTATTCTTTTTTGATTCAAAGAAAAAAAATATGACAATTCTGCTAAAAAGAGAGAGAGAGAAAAAGAAAACCCACCTAACTTAACAATTATCATATTTCTTTATCAAACTGGCTTTTATTATTCTTTTAAATTCAATGTTTAATTGCATTCTTTGGCTTCTGTATCCAGATTGTTCCATAAACTGATACCTTTTACAGAAACACAACGTTCCATTAATTCTGTCCTGAATTTATTTTTTTTTTAAAGATCTCTGTTCCTTTTAAGTTATACTTATTTTCTCTTTTTTCAAATTCACCAATTTCTTCTGACCAAAAAACCCAGAAGGTGCATAGCTCTCTAACCTCTGCTTTCTTGAGTTGACGCTTCACTAAATCAATTCACAGTGTGTAACTCACACATAGTGTTTATTATTCTGTAATTATGTGTTCTTATAGTCCCATAAGAAAAAAACACCCAAAATACAGGATTTCCGAATCTGGTGGCTCATTCCAGCTTTATTCTTTACTAAATTCACCCAGTTCTTTCTGCAGATCCCTCGCAGTTTTAGGACTCAAACTGGATCTGGAAAATATTTGCTTTTCAGGAAGAAAACGGACGGTTAAAAAAAAAAAAAAAAATGTAAAAACAAGCTGTCACGTCCAAAATGATAACATAGTGGACACAGAAGAATGACGTATGTTGCCTGTTTATTTACTCCGGCGACAGTTAAACTAAAGTTTCAGATACGAGACGCTCATTTCTCCCGGCAGGTATAACCTTCTAGCTTTAATATCGGCTCTAGATATTCTACCGCCAGCCAATTAGAAAGACTAATGACTGCGCTCACAGAATCCATTGGCCTGCTGATGAAAGGATCATTGGGCGGGTTTCAAAAGTCAAAGATTAAAATCTTATTAGAGGCGCGATTACACTCGCGGCCAGCCGTTCCTATCAAAAGGAGATTCATTTTAATCTCTGGTGGGGTTTTTTTCTTTTTGTTTTTCCTTCTCCGTGTGGAACCAAATGATGATAACTGGGCTGGATGGGAGTTGTCAAAGCTGGTTTTCATCAACCTGTTTACAGCGTCCCCCAATCAATGCATCCTAATTACGCTCCGCAGAGCGCCCACTGCCAAGCATAATAGGGAGGAATTATGTAGGTGAAAGAGGATGGACGGAGGACGGAGCGTCATCAACATAAAAGTTATGTTTGCTCGAGTTATAAATGCTACATGTCTATGGAGTAAGATAACTTCCAAAAAGATGTGTCCATGTTATAACCATTGTTATAACTGTTTTCCAAGAATATTAGTGCGTGTGTGAATGAATAAATGACACGTAAAAGGTACATTTCTTTGTAGAAAGGCGCTTTAAATAAATCCATTTACTTGTATTAGTTTACAGCGCAGTCTTGCCACATCCAATATGGCGGCGGCGTTGACGTATCGCAGCAGCAGGCAAGAACACTTGATGCAGCGTCTACATATATGTCTATGATTTCAACAGTTTTTCGACTCGTACCCATAAACTTGAATTCGTGTTCACAGTGAAGACTCGTAGTCGTAGAAATTAGAGTTGTATTCACAAGACTTAGCACTTACAGCTTTTAGATTCATACTCACATAAAAACAATCCTAACCCTAATAATTTATCAGACTCATGTGTGTGACAGCAGAATTTTGGGTACAACTTTTTTATTTACATACAAATGTTTATCATTACGAATAGTTATAACATGGACACATCTTTTTGGAAGTTATCTTACTCCATACATGTCCTACTTTTCTCAATAAGATCCTGCTAGCCCAAAATACATGTTTGAGAATGGTTACTTTTGCCAAAAAAACTGAATCTTCTATTTTTCTTTTTAGAAAATGTAATTTGTTATCTGTCTTCAATGTGAACACCGATCAAACCTGTGCGTTTATGTATAAGTATGTCACGACACTCAAAGGACTTTTACCTTCCTTTATGCCGGACTTCACACAATCAACGCACTTTAAAATACCATCCCTATGGAACAATTTACCTACATCATTAAAATCAATATCTTCACTGGCTTTGTTCAAAAAACACTTGAAAAAATATTTTTTTAGTTAAGATCAGAAACCCATCTGGAGTTGTTAAATTTCTACTTTTTCATGCAATTATCCTACATCTTCTTAATTTTTTCCATCTTTCAATATGTAGCAGGGCTAGTGCTACGGGGGTCACCCGACAGGACAGAGGACACAGGGTTTAGTGCAGGAACTCCTTTATTTACTCTTCTTTCACCCAAGACACGCGTACCAGCACCCTCAGCAGCTTCCTCCCAGCACCCCCTTGCTGGTGCAGCTGCTCTTTATGAAGGCAGGCAGGGTGGAGAGGCTGATTGGGCACACCTGTGCCCAATCAGCTGAGTGGCTGCACCTCCACCCTGCCACACAATAATTTAGTAGTGTTTTTCTTTTTCATGTTAAATTGTCTTTTTCTGTTTCATATTATCTATTTCTATATTGTGTTTTTGCTTTTGCTTTTGTTATTGTTGTTTATGTTTGTTTTATAAAGGGGAGGCATTTTCATAAGCCTTTTTGGCTTCCACCTCTCCTGCACAATGCTTCATTTGAACTTTGTTTTTACTGTTCTGTTTTATGTGCAAAATAAACTAAAATAAACTAAACTAAACTAAATATTACACCAAAATGAGACAATTTCGGCAAAACTTTCTCCCAAGAAGAAGTTATACGAGACAGAGACTTTTGTTTTACGACAGAATCTCCGGAGCAGAAATATTAACCGGGAGAAAATGGTTAAAGCCGATAATTTTCACACTTTTTATTGCTTCCCAAAAGTCAGCTTTTAGCTCCTGCGGTGACGCTTTTATGGCCTCGACGTAATAAAAGAGATTCAGACTCATACAAAGGAAATAAAAAAGGACATACATGCTTACGCAGCTTACAGATGTTTGTCCTTTGTGGTTTTCAACGTATCTGAATACATTACGGAATAAAAACCGTGTAATTTGGGTGCATGTAGCTCCATAACAGGGGGGTTTAAACACAGATTTCCTCCGTCTGCACACTTGGAGATAAACTTTAACAGTGAAGGCTTTTACATACGCGAGTGTCGGTTCTCTCGCTGATTAACGACGGCCTGTAGCAGCGGTTTGTTACAGCGTGTAATGGCCCATATTCAGGATAACTCATGCGTGCAGCTTAGGAAGTTTAAACGCAATGAATTCTGGGTGTTTCTTAGGTCAAATATTTAAATGAAATGAAGACATATTTGACTGGATGTTGCATTATGGCAGAAAGGTATTGATGATTGTTGTTGTGGGTCTACAATAAAAGCATAACATGATGGAAGCTGAATATGCAAGATGCGCAGATAATACTAATTGTGTCTATAAAATCTAATATAATATCATATAAAAACCTTTGTTTTTTTTCACAACATTACTAAAGCATTTTTACAGAGACAGAGCTGAAAACAGTTTTGGGCTCAAAAACAAAAAACATTAAATATTCCTCATTCGTTAAGTTTAAAAAAAAAAAGTTATATTATTATTCACCTTTTGTTTCAATTCCCAAAAACAATTTGCTTTCTTATTTTCCATCACAGAAAATTGGTAGTTGGCTCATTTCTTCTCAATATTCAGACCTGAATGTTTGCCTTTTGGCTAAAGTCCCATTTTTTAAGTTAGTTTTAGGAATAAAACTGTATCACAAAAGTTACAGCTGTCACTGAAAATATATTACTTTTTGATGCAATGCAGGAATACAACTATTATAACATGTGTGTAATGTGTTACACTGAAAAACACTCCCTCGGAAATAAGCATAATATTACTTAATTCTAGCAAAAATATCTTTGCCAGTGGCGTAATATTGTCTTGACTAGAATCCTTAAAACCCGTAAATAAGTGTAAAATACTAGTCCAGGTTTCTTGAAACGAGTCTTTTATAGTTTCGTAGAAATTATTCTTTGCAGTGTATGATGAGATCTAAGTGTCCCCGCTCTAGCAGGGACACTTCAAAATATATCACGAATCAGGAGCAAGAGAAGAAAAAAAGGCAAAACACAAGGAAACTCACGCTTCATTTGAAGGTGGAGATGTTATTAAAATAAAACTTTATGGCACAAACACCTAAGCTGCCACTCATTAGACAGGAATATCTGTCTAGACGGGAGAATTGTGTTCTTCTAGCGGCCCTGATGAACATTTATTGAACGCCTTGTTAACGCCCTCTGCTTTCATCTCTATCTATCTCGCTATAATTTCCAGCCAATATATAACATATTGGTTATAGTTTTATATCAATTTATGTTGTTAAGAAGTTAAACTTTTTTTTAACGAGATGAATGCGTGTCTGTAAAAGGCACACGTGCGTGTTTAGCTCTGATTTCAGACCTGCTAGAGCTGCTTTGAGGCTTTTTGAGGTGGTTTTGAGGTTTTGGTGGAAGTTACTTTCCTTTGATGAGTATTTGGTTGCTGTTTGTGACTCGGATTTGAAGTTTTTTATTTAATATTTATTTATTTCAGGCTGAGGAATATATACACACAGACGGATTGGACACAGGTGAGAGAGACAGGAACCTAAGACAGAGACAGGTGAGAACTACAACATAAAACATGAGGGACAAAATAAAGTACTAAACCCAAAACATGACACAAAGACGAGTGGACGAGTAAGAAAGAAAAGAAATTACAATTTGAAGTTTCATCTGAAACAGTGACAGACGGGCGGTTAATCTCAATCTCATCCATTTGAGATGCCTGGTCTCAGCTTTGGAGGTGCTGCTTCTCATCTGCATCGCTTCAGAACTAAAAATCATGGTCCGATGAAGCAGATATTTAATCCTGAGAACCTCATAGCACCTAGAAATTGCCGGTGAACGTTTGCAACAAGACTTCTCTTTTCAAATGCCATTTCTGTAGCAAAGTTAGAAGTAACCAGTGACTGCGTTTACATGCATCAATAACCCTTTTAAAACCCGAATATTAGCAATAACACGGTTTTGCACGGCCATGTAAACACCAAATACCCCTTTGAATAACCGGAATTTGCTCATATTCCGGTTTTTAAAAACCCGAATATGACCCCTGGGTTACTCCTTTCATAACCCAAAAATTGGGTCATGTAAACGCCTAACAGGATTTCCCCATCAAACGGAAAATTAATTTGTTTTCGCATGTTCTTTTCGCAAGGAATCCTGGTCTTTTGAGTCCAGGAAGTTCTTATAAACACGGAGAAACCAAGACCAGGAGGAGACTAATCACTTCATAAATGTAATGAAGGATATGAACATTTCTGCATTTGTAGACGGTAGAAAGTAGTAGTAGTAGTAGTAGTAGTAGAGTTTATTTCGAATATGAATCATAAAAAAAGAAAGAAAATAAGACAATCGTCTTAACATGAGACATAACAAAGTACATATTCGAAAGGGAGTGAGAAGAAGTAAAACTTATAAACTCTCACCCCCTCTCCTTAAATATGACTAGCTAACACATGCGAACATAACATTATGCAAACATAATAAAAAAAAAATATATATATATATATATATAAATAAAAATAAATAAAAATGAAAAAACAAAAACAATCAAAACAAGACAATAAAAACATTGTAGCAACATAAGCTACTGACTAGTGTAAGAAAATAAGGATAAAAATAGATAAATACAAAATAAACACTGTATCATTGCACCCAAGCATTTTGCTCATCCCTGTACCTCTGAAAAATAATATCTTTGTATTTTATTTTAAACTGTTTAATATTTGGACATTGCTTTAATTCCATTGAAAACTTGTTCCATAGCCTCACCCCGCTGACTGAAACACAAAAACCTTTCCTGTTTGTGCGTATTAATGTGACATTAAAATTACTTTTGCCCCTTAAACCATATCTTCCCTCATGAATACTAAATAATTTCTGTATATTTGTTGGTAACAGATCATTTTTTGCTTTGAACATTATTTGCGCTGTTTGATAGCCCACAATATCCATAAATTTTAGTATTTTGGACTTCAGGAATAATGGGTTTGTGTGTTCCTTGTAGTCAGCATTGTGGATTATTCTTATTGCTCTTTTTTGCATTATGGTTAATGGCTGTAGAGATGTTTTATAATTGTTGCCCCAGATTTCTGCACAGTATTGAAAATATGGTGAGACCAGGGAACAATAAAGAGTGTGGAGTGATTTCTGATCCAAGACCTTTTTAACTTTATTTATAATGGCAATGGTTCTTGAGACTTTACTTTGTACATGTTTGATGTGTGATTTCCAGTTGATTTTATCATCTATGATTACTCCCAAAAATTTTATTTCATTAACTCTTTCTATTTCAACTCCATCTATTTTTATTATTACCTTAGTATTTAATGTATAATTGCCAAACAACATTATTTTAGTCTTACTCAAATTTAATGATAATCTGTTTCTGTCGAACCATTCTTTCAGTTTGTTCATTTCTATGGTAATATCCTCTTGTAGCTTTTGTAAATTATCTCCGGAACAAAAAATATTAGTGTCGTCTGCAAATAACACAAAATGCAATAACTTAGAGACCTGACATATATCATTGATGTACAAAATAAAAAATTTAGGGCCCAGAACTGAAAGTACCGGGATAGAAGATTTACAAGAAGGTGAGAGAAAAGTTGCGCGAAGCAGCTTTAGTTTTGAATTTGGATACAGGAAGAGGAAGTGGAAATGATGGTAATTGTGTCATGATGTTCTCCGTGCGTCGCTGGTTTGATCCAGATATCCCAAAACGATTAATTACCATGTAAACGGAATATTCTGAATGTTTCAGTAACCAGAATATTAGCAATAAGCCGAATTTTGACTGCATGTAAACGTAGTCAGTGTGTTTAGCCAATGCTTGGTTAGCACATCCCCGGAGCCACCAAGTGGTCAGTCGCTGAACTGCACATTCACCAATTTCTTCTGACCAAAAAACCCAGAAGGTGCATAGTTCTCTAAACTCTGCTTTCTTGAGTTGACGCTTCACTAAATCAATTCACAGTGTGTAACTCACACATAGTGTTCTTTATCCTGTAACTATGCGTTCTCACAGTCCCATTAAAAAAAAACACCCAAAATACAGGATTTCCTAATCTGGTGGCTCATTTCAGCTTTATTCTTTACTAAATACACCCAGTTTTTTCTGCAGATCCGTCGCAGTTTTAGGACTCAACCTGGATCTGGAAAATGTTTGTTTTTCAGGAATCTGAGGCGTTTCAACCGAATCCAGGACTGTTCCTTCGTTTGCCGACTTCTTGATCGACCCGACCTGGATGAAGACCAGCTCGAGGGGAACTGACACAAAACAATTCAATTCATTTAAATTTTATTTGTATAGCGTCTAATACAACATAAGTTGTCTCTAGGATCTTTCCAGAGACCCAGAACATGACCCCCGAGCAATTATTACATAAACAGTGGCAGGTAAAAACTCCCCTAGTGGGAGAAAAGCCTTAAGCCAAACAGTGGCAGCAAAAACTCCCCTTTAGGAGGAAGAAACCTGAACCAGGACCAGGCTCATAAAGCTCCGGCCTGCAAACATGCACAAAAGAGAAAAAAGGGGGGCCAGCACAAGAAACTACAGGAACGATGGACAAAAATGATGGCTATGAGATACTTATAATAAATAAAAATGGAAATGGAGAAGAGAGGAAGGGAAGAGGAGAGGAGAAGAAGGGTGTTGAGATAAAAAAAGGCCATTTTCAGAAACATTCAGGTGACATCACGCAGAATTCTTCCAGGCTGCTCATTTCACATCAGGTTGGGAAACACGTCAACCCAGTTTCCTCAGAGCGCTTGCTGGACCAGTTCAACCTCAAACTCTGCATGAACTCCTCTTCTTCATAGAGTCACAAAAACAAATCCTCATCTTTTACTTTCCCCCGGTTGAGCAGGCAACATTTAATATGTTCACTCCCTGAAAGTCAAAGCAGAGAAGTAAATATACACGTTTTCATCCACTTCAGTAATGGAGACGGATATATCTCCAGCCACAGTGAAGAGTGAAGGACTGAGAGAGAGAAGGAGGGAAAGAGAGAGGAAAATAAGTGTCTTTGAGGCCTCCTTGTGAGCCGAGTTTCATTCTCAGCACGCGTCACGGCCTGAGAATCGATGCGGAGGCTATTATAACGCCAGGAACTCCCAGAGGCCGTTGGCAGGCGGAGATAGGGAGCAAATATTACCAGCATTTCCATCCCGGTTTTGCATTTAGGACGTAAGCAGCACACGTATTCAACGGGGTTGAGGACGAAGAGGAGGTGAGTTTCACATCACAGGAGAGACGGGTGTCTTTACTGGGAGGAAGAGATGGAGAAGAAGAAAGAAAGACGAGGCGGCGAGGCAGAGCGAAGAGACGGAGATAAAAGTGGATAGGAGGTAAAATAGAGGGTAAAAAGACAGAGAGAAGTGTAAGACGGAGAACTTCAGATAAAAGAAGTGACATATTTTGCTTGATACATGAATCTGCACGTCGACGAGCTCCAGATCCAGAGACTGGATCATCGCTGCTCCACTTGAACGCCTTGAATTTTTCACCTTGTTAGAAGGTTTTATGATTTCTTCTCATCCCGTCTACACGGGAAAGATCATATAGAGGTAGATTTGTTAATTATTCAATCAAAAAAAAGATTGCTTCAATCAAATCATATCTGGATTATTGTGTGGAAGTTTGGGGCAACACATATATAAGCAATTTACTATTCAGACTGCAAATGTGGGTTATAAGGATCATACGACAGAGTATTAGGGCCAAACTAAGACAAAAAAAAAGGGAAATTACGAGAATAAAGTCATAATTTAATGAGAATAAAGTCGTACAATTACGAGAATAAAGTCATAATGTTGCGAGAATAAAGTCGTAATAGAATAAAGTTGTAATATTACGAGAATAAAGTCGTAATATTATGAGAATAAAGTTGTAATAGAATAAAGTCGTAATAGAATAAAGTCGTAACATTACGACAATAAAGTCGTAACATTATGAGAATAAAGTCGTAATATTACGAGAATAAAATCATGCTGTTGCAAGAATAAAGTCGTAATAGAATAAAGTGGTAATATTACGAGAATAAAGTCGTAACATTACGAGAATAAAGTCGTAACATTACGAGAATAAAGTCGTAACATTACGAGAATAAAGTCGTAATATTACGAGAATAAAGTCGTAACATTACGAGAATAAAGTCGTAACATTACGAGAATAAAGTCGTAACATTACGAGAATAAAGTCGTAATATTACGAGAATAAAGTCGTAACATTACGAGAATAAAGTCGTAACATTACGAGAATAAAGTCGTAATATTATGAGAATATAATTTATGAGAACTCTAACAGGAAGCTCCTTCTCCCTGTGTTAAAATGAGGAATATTGAGCATCTTGTGAAGTTATATTAATAATATATTTAATATTACGACTTTATTCTCAAAATATTACGACTTTATTCTCGTAATATTACAACTTTATTCTCGTAATTTTACGACTTTATTCTCATAATATTATGACTTTATTCTCGTTATTTCCTTTTTTCTTTGTCTTATTTTGGCCCTAATACTCCGTCGTAGGATCACACTGTTTTTAAAGTCGCATCTGTTGAAATTCTGGGACATTGTCAAACTAAAAACTTTACAAATCATATTCAAAGCGAGAACTGATTCACTTCCAGGCAATTTACAGAAAATGTTTTGTGACAGGGAGGGGGTTATAATTTAAGAGGAAAATTTGACTTAAAAAAAACAATGTGTTCATTCTAAAAGGAAAAGCATGTGTATCTCAGTTGTTGGAGTGGATCTATGGAATGGGTTGGGTCAGGGGTTGAAGTAATGTACAAATATAAATCCATTTAAAAAACGGTACAAAAAGGAAGTTCTGGGAAGTTATTTGATTGAGGAGTTATGTTAAGTTTGTTAGCTGGTTAAGTGCAAAGGCTCAACCAATGGGAAAATCTGTAGCCTAATAGGTAAACTAGCAGCTATTTATTATTAATTTATGTTTAATTTATTATAGAGGTAACAAAGGGGCAGGGTTAAATACGTTTTACTTCTACCTGCTCCTTTTTGGACACTTTTTTTTTCCCCTGTTTGTATTACGTTTTTGTTGTTTTTTTTCTGTATGTTTTGAATTTGTTTAAAATGTTATACTTTTTTATGTGTTTGAAATAAACAATTCAATCAAATCAATAAAATCAGAAAATATATTTTCAATTTAAAAAAAAAATCACTTCAATCAAAAAAAATGTTTTCAATCAAAGAAAAAAAGTGGCAATAGAGAAAGAGTGGACCGGGTGCTCGTTAGGGTGTGACCGCTGTAAAATGGTGTGACCGCTGTAAAACGGTGTGACTGCTGTAAAACGGTGCTCTTGGATCGGACCCGGGAGACAATATGGAAAAATAGAAGCAAGAGATCCAGGCACTCGAGACGAGGTGGATAAAAAGATAAAAAAGGCTTTATTAAAAGAGGGCTGCCAACATGTTTGGGCCTATCTGGCCTTCATCACGGCAAAAGCAGTACAGAGGAAAGGAACCCGTATAAATAACCACAGGTGTGGTGATGAGCACAGGTGAAAACAATCACTCATCAAGGGGAAAACACAGGTGAACCATATGCAACATTTTAGGATGAGGGGAGTTAAACTCATCACAACCAATAATCATTGGAATAAAACATCCATATAGTACACAGGGCCGGACTGGGCCCCCAAATCAGGCCGGGAGACATACATCAGTCAGGCCACTCACTCAATGCGCGTGCACATTTTTAAAATGAATTAATTCCCATTTTTACCATCCTGTGGATGTATTTTCATACCAGTATTGAGGACTCTATTTCTTTCTCCTGTAGACCTGTACTGCCTTTTGTCCAGCATATGGGCTAGAGTGTATGTGCATATTCTATTACCTTTGTATTTTTGTTCAGACCAACAAACTACTTTGTGTTTAAATTAGTAATACACAGTCTCTTTACATTTCCATTGCCATGGGAAAATAAATAATTAGTTAATTACTTTCTTACTTTCATGAATATTGGTCAGTGATCAATATAGTATTCTCTATTTCCAAACTTAGTGTAATAATGATCAAATGAAACAGACAAGGCTGGTGAAAATCACAAACGTATTATTATTGAATAATAATTCACACTAAACAATTCACACAACACACAACCAAAAATTATAAATACAAAGTAAAGTGAAAAACTAGCCATTATTGCACAACATTATTGCACACAACACACTGCAAAAATAAAGAAATATAACAAAAATAAAGGCATCTGGCTCCTTGTTTTGAGCTGTCCGGGTTGGGACTCAGTTTTTTTTTTAAATCACTAAGCAATTCACATACAATCACAAATTGCAAATTATAAATACAAAGTAAAGTGCAAAATAATTAATTTACATTCGCCTGATCGCCTCTTCTCTCTTGACTGTCTCTCATTTTGACCAATCCGCTGCACTGCAGCAGAGGTAGGGGGTGTGCCCCAACCAGGCCAGCTGAGAGCGAGAGCCATGCAGTCCTGGGTAGAGTATCATGTTACGGTGCTCACTCACTGAGTCTCTGTAGCGCATAGAAACGCTGCCTGCCCTGAATGCCTGGCCTGCGCTGGATTTTTTTTAGAAACACTGCACCTGAATGTCTGGCCTATGCTGGATTTTTTTTTTTTTTTTTAAGAAACGCTGCGCCTGGATGCCCATTGCCTGGCCTGCGCTGGATTTTTTTTTTTTTTTTTTTTTGCAGGCAGGCAGGCAGGCCACTAGGTGGCGGGCCACCGGGAAATGTCCCGGTTTTCCCGATGGTCAGTCCGGGCCTGATAGTACATAAAGAAAGCGCCGCACATATGAGCAAAACAAGTCTACAACCTGTGTAAAGACAGGTCTGAAAAAGAAAAAAACGACACAATATGAAACCAAAATCAAAAGGAAAGAACATGACAAGCCGACAAAGGACGGCATATAATTAAACTAGGCTACAGTAGCCATGAGAACAGGGTGAGGCTGCATAGCAGGCAAGACTATACCGATGGCAGGGAAGCAGTAGGCTACATTATACAGTCAGATGTACCAATAGACATATAAACCAAAACGACCTATACACCAAGATTCAAAGGAAACAAATGAAATCAATATCTTCGTTAAGGCCAGGCTCATGCAGGGCATCTAGACCAGGGGTCGGCAACCTAAAATGTTTTAGAGCCATATTGGACCAAAAACACAAAAAACAAATATGTTTGGAGCCGCAAAAAATGAAAGGTCTTGTATAAGCCTTAGAATGAAGGCAAATGGTGAAAGGAGAAATGTCGAAAAAAAAGTCAAAATGTGGAGAAAAAAGTCAAAATTTAGAGAAAAAAGTCAAAATGTTGAGAAAAAAGTTGAAATGTCGAGAAAAAAGTCAAAATTTCGAGAAAAAAAATCTAAATCTTTTTAGAAAAAAGTCGAAATGTCGAGAAAAAAGTTGAAATGTCGAGAAAAAAGTCGAAATGTCGAGAAAAAAGTCGAAAGGTCGAGAAAAAAGTAAAAATGTCGAGAAAAAAGTCAAAATGTTGAGAAAAAAGTCGAAATGTCGAGAAAAAAGTCAAAATTT
Organism: Cololabis saira; assembly: GCF_033807715.1. Lineage (NCBI taxonomy): Eukaryota > Metazoa > Chordata > Actinopteri > Beloniformes > Belonidae > Cololabis > Cololabis saira. The sequence goes on from NC_084609.1 coordinate 5,733,234, forward strand.
CGAGAAAAAAAATCTAAATCTTTTTAGAAAAAAGTCGAAATGTCGAGAAAAAAGTCAAAATGTTGAGAAAAAAGTCAAAATGTCGAGAAAAAAGTCAAAATGTCGAGAAAAAAGTCAAAATTTCAAGAAAAAAGTCAAAATGTCGAGAAAAAAGTCGAAATGTCGAGAAAAAAGTCAAAATTTCGAGAAAAAAATCTAAATCTTTTTAGAAAAAAGTCGAAAAGTCGAGATTAAAAAGGAAAAGAAAAAGGAGGAAAAAAGAGGAAAAAAAAGAAAAAAAGAACAAAAAAGAGAAAAAAAAGGAAAAAAAAAGAAAAAAGAAGGAAAAAAGAAAAAAAAAGAAAAGGTCAAACATTTTTGAAAAAGCTCCAGGAGCCACTAGGGCGGCGCTAAAGAGCCGCATGCGGCTCTTGAGCCGCGGGTTGCCGACCCCTGATCTAGACAATGGATCCATAGAAAAAAAGTGTTTGAATGCAAAAAAAATATTTGAGACTCAAAAAAATGCATTTGAACACTGTTTTTGTTTGATTGAAAATTTTTTTTTTTTTAAAGCAACTTCTTTTTTGATTAAAGGAGCATGAGGCTTAAAGGAGCGAAGCCGGCACGGGAGAACGGGGAGAACGGGGAGAACGTGCATGCAGCGTCATGTGACGTCACATCCGCAGGACAGCGCGGGAAATTCCGGTCACAATTGCAGCACATTTTGCAGCACACAGCCTGTTCAAGGCAACAGAGAGATACACTAGAGGGCTCATTCTTTTTGGTTTGGAACGCTTCATCTGACATTATTACTAGAAAACTTAAAACGTATACGAATTTTTTTCACAAAATCCTGCCTCAAGCTCCTTTAAATGATAAAGACACAAATGTCCTACCCATAATATGGCCCAAACACAAAAAACACTACTTCAATCAAAAAAGTTGCTTCAAACAAAAAAGATGTCACTTCTATCAAAGAAAACATTTCCAATCAAAAAAAAACAGAGTCTCAAATATTTTTTTTGCATGATTGAAGCAAACTTTTTTTGATGGAATAATTAAGAAACAAATCTACCTCTATAAGATCACAGACTTTTATCCTTCATTTAAATGTGACCTGAATTACAAATTTAAAAAAAAGGGCCTCTGCACACAATTAATGGGGTTTTTTTCCAGCAGTCTGGGCTTTACTGCGTCTGAAATTGACCATCCTTTACTTGTCTTGACTGATACGTTGCAGCAGAAGATAATTGATTTGAAAATTAAGGCGTTAAATGAATGCGGCATTGAGCTCTGACAGTTGGGAAGAAAATAAACAAGCGGACCTGTTACCCATAATAATCAGCGTTCATGTGATTTCGTGTAGCCGTGCTGTGAGAGACGGGAACGACGGATGCTAAATACGCTGCAGGAGTGATTTAAACTTGCTGCTCTGGGTTTCTGCACTGCAAAACTCAAAATCATACCAGGAATATTTGTCTTATTTCTAATTAAAATGTCTAATTTTTAGTCAAAAAAATCTCATTCCACTTAAAACAAGAGTCATTACCAGAAAAATAACTTATTTGACAATTTTCACCTGTTTCAAGTAAATTTTCATTTGAAATAAGTAGAAAAATCTGCCGATTGGACAAGGTTTATCTTCTATTTACAAGCAAAAAAATCTTGTTCCACTGGCAGATTTTTCTACTTATTTTTAGTGAAAATCTACTTGAAACAGGTGAAAATTGTTATTTTTTCCAGTGATGAGTCTTGTTTTAAGTGTAATGAGATTGTTTGACTAAAAATGAGACATTTTAACTAGAAATAAGACAAATATTCTTAGTAAGATTTTGAGTTTTTGCAGTGTGCTGCAGGTTAAAGGGCAACGCAGGGGATTAGTTTTAGCTCCTTAACCTGGAAATCACAAAGTCACTTGTACAGTATTTGTGGTTGTGCATCGTCAGTGTGAGTCTTTTTTTGAGCAGATTACCAGACTGTACACTTAGTTGGGCCGAGGCTTTATTTTGCTGCTCTCAGCAGTTCTGGTTTAATCAAGTAGCCAAGGCTAAATGCCGCGGGCGACTTTAACGTTCATGTAGATCAGGGGTCGGCAACCCGCAGCTCTTTAGCGCCACCCTAGTGGCTCCCTGGAGCTTTTTCAAAAATGTTTGACCTTTTTTTTCCTTTTTTTTCCTCTTTTTTTCCTTTTTCCTCTTTTTTTTCTCTTTTTTTCTACCCTTTTTTCTCTTTTTTTCTTCTTTTTTCTTCTTCTCGTTGCTTTTTTTTCTTTTTTTCTTCCTTTTTCGTTTCCTTTTTAATCTCGACATTTCGACTTTTTTCTCGACATTTCAACTTTTTTCTCAACATTTCGACTTTTTTCTCGACATTTCGACTTTTTTCTCAACATTTTGACTTTTTTCTCAACATTTCGACTTTTTTCTCGACATTTCAACTTTTTTCTCAACATTTTGACTTTTTTCTCGACATTTCGACTTTTTTCTCAACATTTTGACTTTTTTCTCGACATTTCGACTTTTTTCTCGACATTTGCCTTCATTCTAAGGCTTATACAAGACTTTTCATTTTTTGCGGCTCCAGACATATTTGTTTTTTGTGTTTTTGGTCCAATATGGCTCTTTCAACATTTCAACATAGATGTTGAAAATCTTTTAGTATTTTCTCCGGTTTTAGCTTCTCGTCAACGGCTACCTTTGAAATTCCAGATAGATTGTAAAATTCTGCCCGTCAAACATCCCTGTTATGGCGCTTTTCCACTGAGAGAGAGAGAAGCTTTTTAATGTTTTTTTAATGTTTTTAGTTTGTCTCTGCTGCTGAAAAGTCTGTTGCTAGCTGAGCAGCTATGAAGAGACAGAGCTCCTGGTAGATCTGGTCGTTCCTTATCGCCCGTCTAGATCCCTTTTTAATTCTCTCCTCAGCACCAGGTTTATGAACATCTGCACCTCAGAGTTGGATCATGAAACAGACTTTTACTGCCGTTGCTGGTGGAATAAAATGAACAAGAAGCCGTCAGAGTCTCTTTCTCTGATGTCACATCCTGACTCAGACGTCTGACTCCAACCCCCCGACCAATCAGTGGCCTGTAGTGTGATGATGTCAGATGCAGCCCTGGGACCGGTTAGGTGGAAAAGGGGTATTAGTCTGTTTCCCCTAGAGCAGGGATCGGCAACCCAAAATGTTTTAGAGCCATATTGGACCAAAAACACAAAAAACAAATATGTCTGGAGCCGCAAAAAATGAAAAGTCTTGTATAAGCCTTAGAATGAAGACAACACATGCTGCATGTTTCTATATTAGTTATAACTGGGGGAAGATTTTTTTTTTACATTATGCACTTCGAGAAAAAAGTCGAAATGTTGAGAAAAAAGTTGAAATGTCGAGAAAAAAGTCGAACCGTCAAGATTAATGTTGAAGTAAAATCTTGAGAAAAAAGTCGAAATGTTGAGAAAAAAGTCGAAATGTCGAGAAAAAAGTCAAAATGTTGAGAAAAAAGTCGAAATTTCGAGAAAAAAGTCGAAATGTTGAGAAAAAAGTCAAAATGTCGAGGAAAAAGTCGAAATTTCGAGAAAAAAGTTGAAATGTCGAGAAAAAAGTCGAAATTTCGAGAAAAAAGTTGAAATGTCGAGAAAAAAGTCGAAATGTCGAGATTAAAAAAGGAAAAAATTTAGTATATAATGTTAGTTATAACTGGGGGAAGATTTTTTTTTTCATTATGCACTTCGAGAAAAAAGTCGAAATGTCGAGAAAAAAGTCGAAACGTCAAGATTAATGTTGAAGTAAAATCTTGAGAAAAAAGTCGAAATGTTGAGAAAAAAGTTGAAATGTCGAGAAAAAAGTCAAAATGTTGAGAAAAAAGTCGAAATGTCGAGAAAAAAGTCAAAATGTTGAGAAAAAAGTCGAGATGTCGAGATTAAAAAAGGAAAAAGGAAGAAAAAAGAAAAAAGAAGAAGAAAAGAAAGAAAAAAGAAAAAAAGAAAAAAGAGAAAAAAGAAAAAAAGAGAAAAAAAAGAAAAGAAAAAAGGGAAAAAAGAGAAAAAAAGGAAAAAAAGAGGAGAAAAATAAGGAAAAAAAAGGTCAAACATTTTTGAAAAAGCTCCAGGAGCCACTAGGGCGGCGCTAAAGAGCGCCACCCCTGAAGTTCTTTCCATTCAAAGGGGAGTTTTTCCATTTCCACAGTCGTCTTCTTGTACTTTTTTTTCTTCTTATGGCTTGTCTTCTCTCATCTTGTCTTTTGTCAGTCTTTGTCAGCTGGTTACGTAAAGTCTCACAGGTAGATATGTGGAGCCGCAGCATTTATTAACCCCGTAGTTTTACATCCGGCTTCAGGCGACTCCCCAGTTCCACACTGTGAGCTCAAACCCATCAATACGACACACGGATGCACCAAACCTTCGCCTGTCTTCCCTTGTCAAGCTGTCATTTCACTGTTCAAGTGTCTTGATGTTTCCTATTTATTGAAAAGCTGTCAAAAAGATTTTCTTCCACTTTTCCAGGAAAAATGAAGATCTATCCGTCCAGAAAGATGTCAGGACCAGATGAGAGGAAGCCGTCACGTGTGTGACAGCGCAGAGGTCACTGAACTGAAAAACTGATTAGCTGCTGCTGAGTGTTTATCCTCTCTGGTAGAGAAATCAATATGGACAGAATCAAAGAGACACACGACACCGGCTGTTCTTTTACTGAAATGTATAAAGTTAATTACGTTGGCATGCATACAGTATTTACACAGAAACACACATTATGACAAACGGCTTTACAGCAAACACTTCAAGTGGTCGTATTATGCTCTTTTTCAGCCATAATCTGCTGAAAACGAGCAGATTTGGCTCTGGTGTTTTCTGATTGGTTAAATTCTTGGAGGCTTCCCGATGGGCAGCCCAGATGATGACGCGTTGACGGGAGAAGGCTCCGCCCTATTATAAAGGGTTTAAAAGAAAAGAAAAGGAGAGGGGGAGGAAGAAGGCAGAGTAGGAGAACCTGGCACTTTACCTCAGTTTAATTTTATTTTAGCTTAGCATAGCTCACACTGACAATAATGCTAAACTAGAAAATTTCACAAAATTTTGATATGGGCATGCCCTACTGCCCATTCGTCCCCTCTCGCTGCTTTGGTTGGGGCTGTAGTGGTTGTGTTCGGGGTGGTTCTATGTAAGTTTGAGGTGTTTACGATTGTATTGCATTCATTCCTGTGCTCCCCATAGTTATTAATGGGGCGCGCTTTTTGGCGTCTAGCGTCGCCACGGTAACCCCTATTACTGAGAAAAGTAATGCCAATCGAGGCACGATGGAGACGCATCCAACGATGTATGCCATGCATGGGTGCACGTTACGGTTCGGGCCGTATTAACGGACGAAGAGACGAAATGGACAATAATAAAGAAAACACTAGAAAATTTCTGGAAATTTTTATATGGGCATGCCCTACCGCCCATTCGTCCCCTCTCGCTGCTTTGGTTTGGGGCTGTAGTGGTTGTGTTCGGGGTGGTTCTATGTCAGCTTGAGGTGTTTTTACGCTTGTATTTCATTCATTCCTGTGCTCCCAATAGTTATTAATGGGGCGCGCTTTTTGGCATCTAGCATTGCCATGGTAACGCTTTTGACTGAGAATAGTAATGCCCATCGAGGCAAGATGGAGACGCATGTAACGATGTATGCCATGCATGAGTGCACGTTCTGGTTCAGGCTACGTTAACGGATAGGTTTTTTTTTTCACCATGGTACAAAACCCCATCCGAATGAATGGGGCCATTTGGCCTGGATTTTGACATAAAATTTCCTTAAATACCAGCTTCATGAGATTTGAGTATGTTGAAGTCCACAGCGTGCCGAGTCAGGGGACATTTGTACGATGTCTCTACGATAATCTGTTGCCTAGCAACAAGCGTCCAAAGTCAAATGGAAATAAAAAAGAAAAATGAAAGGTCAATATCGCAAAAATTTTAATAATTGGCATAATGAGCTTGTAGGGTCCGTTAGTGCCAATCGGGCCGAGTGTTTGAAAGTTTGAACGATGTCTCTACGATAAAGTTCGACCGAGCAATAAGCGTCTGAATTTTCGCCTTTTTTTTTGCTTTTTGGCGTCTAGCGTTGCCACGGTAACACTTTTGACTGAGAAAAGTAATGCTCATCGAGGCACGATGGAGACGCATCCAACGATGTATGCCATGCATGGGTGCACGTTCCGGTTCGGGCAGCATTAACAGATTGTTTATTCACATGGTCCCCCATACAAATGCATTGGTTTTTGTTGCCATAGTAACAAGCCCCATAGGATAGAATGGGACAATTTGGCTTCAATATCTCAAAAGCTGTAAACGACAGCGTAATGAGACCTCAGTATGTTGTAGTCCACATCAAGCTGAGTATTTTAACGTTGAATCAAAGTCTCTACGATATCGCGTTGCCGCGCAACAAGCGTCCAAAATTCCGTTAGCGTCAAAATGAGCAACGTGGAATATCTCAAAAACCGTAATAGCTAGCTTGACGAGACTAAAATATGTTGCAGTACAAAGCGTCCCGGGTTTGTCAATGTTGTAATGATGTCTGTACGATAAACCGTTGCCTAGCAACAAACGTCCAAAATAAAAGAGATTTTTTTTTTAAATTGAAAGTTAAATATCGCAAAAACCGTAATAACTAGAATGATGTAGTTGCATGGTCCTTTAAAGACTATCGGGGCGAGTGTTTGAAAGTTTGAACGATGTCTCTACGATAAAGTTCGGCCGAGCAATAAGCGCGGGAATTTTCGCCTTTTTTTTTGCTTTTTGGCAACTAGCGTTGCCACGGTAACCCCTATTACTGAGAAAAGTAATACCCATCGAATCACGATGGAGACGCATCCAACGATGTATGCCATGCATGGGTGCACGTTGCGGTTCGGGCCGTATTAACGGACGAAAAAAAGTGCGGAATAATAAGAATAATAAAAATAACTAGAAAATTTCACGAAATTTTGACATGGGCATGCCCTACGGCCCATTCGACCCCTCCAGCTGCTTTGGTTTAGGGCTGTAGTGGTTGTGTTCGGGGTGGTTCTATGTCAGTTTGAGGTGTTTACAGTTGTATTGCATTCATTCCTGTGCTCCCAATAGTTATTAAAGGTGTGCGCTTTTTGGCGTCTAGCGCCCCCCACGGTGACACTTTTGACTGAAAAAAGTAATGCCCATCGAGGCAACATGGAGACGCATCTAACGATGTATGCCATGCATGGGTGCACGTTGCGGTTCAGGCTACATTAATGGATAGGTTTTTGTTTCACCGTGGTAAAAAAATCCCATCCGAATGAATGGGGCCATTTGGCATGGATTTTGACATAAAATTTCCTTAAATCCCAGCTTCATGAAATTTGAATATGTTGACGGCCACAGCGTGCCGAGTCGGGGAACATTTGTACGATGTCTCTACGATAATCTGTCGCCTAGCAACAAGCGTCCAAAGTCAAATGGAAATTTAAAAAAAAAATGAAAGGTCAATATCGCAAAAATTTTAATAATTGGCATAATGAGCTTGTACGGCCCGTTAGTGCCAATCGGGCCGAGTGTTTGAAAGTTTGAACGATGTCTCTACGATAAAGTTCGACCGAGCAATAAGCGTCTGAATTTTTGCCTTTTTTTTTGCTTTATGGCATCTAGCGTTGCCACGGTAACACTTTTGACTGAGAAAAGTAATGCCCATCGAGGCACGATGGAGACGCATCCAACGATATATGCCATGCATGGGTGCACATTCCGGTTCGGGCAGCATTAACAGATTGTTTATTCACATGGTCCCCCATACAAATGCATTGGTTTTTGTTGCCATGGTAACAAGCCCCATAGGATAGAATGGGACAATTTGGCTTTAATATCTCAAAAGCTGTAAACGACAGCGTAATGAGACCTCAGTATGTTGTAGTCCACATCAACCTGAGTCTTTTAACGTTGGAACCAAGTCTCTGCGATACCGCGTTGCCGCGCAACAAGCATCCGAAGTTCCGTTAGCATCAAAATGAACAATGTGGAATATCTCAAAAACCGTAATAGCAAGCATGACGAGACTAAAATATGTTGCAGTACAAAGCGTCCCGGGTTGGTCAATGTTGTAATGATGTCTGTACGATAAACCGTTGCCTAGCAACAAGCGTCCAAAATAAAAGTGATTTTTTTTTTAAATTGAAAGTTAAATATCGCAAAAACCGTAATAACTAGAATGATGAAGTTGTATGGTCCTTTAAAGACTATCGGGCCGAGTGTTTCAAAGTTTGAACGATGTCTCTACGATAAAGTTCGGCCGAGCAATAAGCGCGGGAATTTTCGCCTTTTTTTTTGCTTTTTAGCAACTAGCGTTGCCATGGTAACCCCTATTACTGAGAAAAGTAATGCCCATCGAATCACGATGGAGACGCATCCAACGATGTATGCCATGCATGGGTGCACGTTGCGGTTCGGGCCGTATTAATGGACGAAAAAAAGTGCGGAATAATAAGAATAATAACTAGAAAATTTCTGGAAATTTTGATATGGGCATGCCCTACCGCCCATTCGACCCCTCTCGCTGCTTTGGTTTGGGGCTGTAGTGGTTGTGTTCGGGGTGGTTCTATGTCAGTTTGAGGTGTTTACGGTTGTATTGCATTCATTCCTGTGCTCCCAATAGTTAATAATGGGGTGCGCTTTTTGGCGTCTAGCGCCCCCCACGGTGACGCTTTTGACTGAGAAAAGTAATGCCCATCGAGGCAACATGGAGACGCATTTAACGATGTATGCCGTGCATGGGTGCACGTTCCGGTTCAGGCTACGTTAACGGATAGGTTTTTTTTTCACCGTGGTAAAAAAAACCCATCCGAATGAATGGGGCCATTTGGCATGGATTTTACATTAAACTTTCCTTAAATCACAGCTTCATGAAATTTTAATATGTTAAAGGTCACACCGTGCCGAGTCTGGGGACATTTGTATTATGTCTCTACGATAATCTGTTGCCTAGCAACAAGCGTCCAAAGTCAAACGGAAATAAAAAAAGAAAATGAAAGGTCAATATCGCAAAAACTTTAAAAATTGGCATAATGAGCTCGTACGGTCCGTTAGTGCCAATCGGGCCGAGTGTTATAAAGTTTGAACGATGTCTCTACGATAAAGTCCGGCCGAGCAATAAGCGTCTGAAATTTCGCCTTTTTTTTTGCTTTTTGGCATCTAGCGTTGCCACGGTAACACTTTTGACTTAAAAAAGTCATGACCATTGAGGCACGATGGAAACGCATCCAACGATGTATGCCATGCTTGGGTGCACATTGCAGTCAGGGCAGCATTAACAGATTGTTTATTCACATGGTCCCCTATACAAATGCATTGGTTTTTGTTGCCATGGTAACAAGCCCCATAGGATAGAATGGGACAATTTGGCTTTAATATCTCAAAAGCTGTAAACGAGAGCGTAATGAGACCTCAGTATGTTTTAGTCCACATCAACCTGAGTCTTTTAACGTTGGAACAAAGTCTCTGCGATACCGCGTTGCCGCGCAACAAGCATCCGAAGTTCCGTTAGCATCAAAATGAACAATGTGGAATATCTCAAAAACCATAATGGCAAGCATGACGAGACTAAAATATGTTGCAGTACAAAGCGTCCCGGGTTTGTCAATGTTGTAATGATGTCTGTACGATAAACCGTTGCCTAGCAACAAGCGTCCAAAATAAAATTGATTTTTTTTTTAAATTGAAAGTTAAATATCGCAAAAACCGTAATAACTAGCATGATGAAGTTTTATGGTCCTTTAGTGACTATCGGGCCGAGTGTTTGAAAGTTTGAACGATGTCTCTACGATAAAGTTCGGCCGAGCAATAAGCGCGGGAATTTTCGCCTTTTTTTTTGCTTTTTGGCAACTAGCGTTGCCACGGTAACCCCTATTACGGAGAAAAGTAATGCCCATCGAGGCAAGATGGAGACGCATCCAACGATGTATGGCATGCATGAGTGCACGTTGCGGTTCGGGCCGCATTAACGGACGAAAAAAAGTGCGGAATAAGAATAATAATAATAATAATAACTAGAAAATTTCTGGAAATTTTGATATGGGCATGCCCTACCGCCCATTCGACCCCTCTCGCTGCTTTGTTTTGGGGCTGTAGTGGTTGTGTTCGGGGTGGTTCTATGTCAGTTTGAGGTGTTTACGGTTGTATTGCATTCATTCCTGTGCTCCCAATAGTTATTAAAGGCGTGCGCTTTTTGGCGTCTAGCGCCCCCCACGGTGACACTTTTGACTGAAAAAAGTAATGCCCATCGAGGCAACATGGAGACGCATCTAACGATGTATGCCATGCATGGGTGCACGTCGCGGTTCAGGCTACATTAACGGATAGGTTTTTGTTTCACCGTGGTAAAAAAAACCCATCCGAATGAATGGGGCCATTTGGCATGGATTTTGACATAAAATTTCCTTAAATAACAGCTTCATGAAATTTGAATATGTTGAAGTCCACAGCGTGCCGAGTCGGGGAACATTTGTAGGATGTCTCTACGATAATCTGTTGCCTAGCAACAAGCGTCCAAAGTCAAACGGAAATAAAGAAAAAAATGAAAGGCCAATATCTCAAAAAACTGTAATAATTAGCATAATGAGGTAGTACGTAGCGTTAGGGACAATCGGGCCGAGTGTTTGAAAGTTTGAACGATGTCTGTACGATAAAGTTCGACCGAGCAATAAGCGTCTGAATTTTTGCCTTTTTTTTTGCTTTTTGGCATCTAGCGTTGCCACGGTAACACTTTTGACTGAGAAAAGTAATGCCAATCGAGGCACGATGGAGACGCATCCAACGATGTATGCCATGCATGGGTGCACGTTCCGGTTCGGGCAGCATTAACAGATTGTTTATTCACATGGTCCCCCATACAAATGCATTGGTTTTTGTTGCCATGGTAACAAGCCCCATAGGATAGAATGGGACAATTTGGCTTTAATATCTCAAAAGCTGTAAACGACAGCGTAATGAGACCTCAGTATGTTGTAGTCCACATGAAGCTGAGTCTTTTAACATTGGAACCAAGTCTCTGCGATACCGCGTTGCCGCGCAACCAGCATCCGAAGTTCCGTTAGCATCAAAATGAACAATGTGGAATATCTCAAAAACCGTAATAGCAAGCATGACGAGACTAAAATATGTTGCAGTACAAAGCGTCCCGGGTTGGTCAATGTTGTAATGATGTCTGTACGATAAACCGTTGCCTAGCAACAAGCGTCCAAAATAAAAGTGATTTTTTTTTTAAATTGAAAGTTAAATATCGCAAAAACCGTAATAACTAGCATGATGAAGTTGGATGGTCCTTTAAAGACTATCGGGCCGAGTGTTTCAAAGTTTGAACGATGTCTCTACGATAAAGTTTGGCCGAGCAATAAGCGCGGGAATTTTTGCCTTTTTTTTTGCTTTTTGGCATCTAGCATTGCCACAGTAACCCCTATTACTGAGAAAAGTAATGCCCATCGAATCACTATGGAGACGCATCGAACGATGTATGCCATGCATGGGTGCACGTTGCGGTTCGGGCCGTATTAACGGACGAAAAAAGAGTGCGGAATAATAATAATAATAACTAGAAAATTTCTGGAAATTTTGATATGGGCATGCCCTACTGCCCATTCGAGCCCTCTCGCTGCTTTGGTTTGCGGCTGTAGTGGTTGTGTTCAGGGTGGTTCTATGTCAGTTTGAGGTGTTTTTACGCTTGTATTTCATTCATTCCTGTGCTCCCAATAGTTATTAATGGGGCGCGCTTTTTGGCATCTAGCGTCGCCACGGTAACGCTTTTGACTGAGAATAGTAATGCCCATCGAGGCAAGATGGAAACGCATCTAACGATGTATGCCTTGCATGGGTGCATGTTCCGGTTCAGGCTACGTTAACGGATAGGTTTTTTTTTTTCACCATGTTAAAAAACCCCATCCGAATGAATGGGGCTATTTGGCATGGATTTTGACATAAAATTTCCTTAAATCCCAGCTTCATGAAATTTGACTATGTTGAAGTCCACAGCGTGCCGAGTCAGGAAACATTTGTACGATGTCTCTACGATAATCTGTTGCCTAGCAACAAGCGTCCAAATTCAAACAGAAATTTAAAAAAAAAATGAAAGGTCAATATCGCAAAAACTATAATAATTAGCATAATGAGGTTGTAGGGTCCGTTATTGCCAATCGGGCCGAGTGTTTGAAAGTTTCAACGATGTCTCTACGATAAAGTTCGGCCGAGCAATAAGCGTCAGAATTTTCGCCTTTTTTTTTGCTTTTTGGCGTCTAGCGTTGCCACGGTAACACTTTTTACTGAGAAAAGTAATGCCCATCGAGGCACGATGGAGACGCATCCAACGATGTATGCCATGTATGGGTGCATGTTCCGGTTCAGGCTATGTTAATGGATAGGGTTTTTTTTCACCATGGTACAAAACCCCATCCGAATGAATGGGGCCATGTGGCCTGGATTTTGACATAAAATTTCCTTAAATCCCAGCTTCATGAAATTTGAGTATGTTGAAGTCCACAGTGTGCCGAGTCGGGAAACATTTGTACGATGTCTCTACGATAACCTGTTGCCTAGCAACAAGCGTCCAAAGTCAAACGGAAAAAAAAAAAAAAAAAGAAAGGTCAATATCGCAAAAACTGTAATACTTGGCATAATAAGCTTGTAGGTACCGTTAGGGACAATCGGGCCGAGTGTTTGAAAGTTTGAACGATGTCTCTACGACAAAGTTCGGCCGAGCAATAAGCGTCCGAATTTTCGCCTTTTTTTTTTGCTTTTTGGCGTCTAGCGTTGCCACGGTAACACTTTTTACTGAGAAAAGTAATGCCCATCGAGGAACGATGGAGACGCATCCAACGATGTATGCCATGTATGGGTGCATGTTCCGGTTCAGGCTATGTTAACGGATAGGTTATTTTTTCACCATGGTAAGAAACTCCATCCGAATGAATGGGGCCATTTGGCCTGGATTTTGACATAAAATTTCCTTAAATCCCAGCTTCATGAAATTTGAGTATGTTGAAGTCCACAGCGTGCCGAGTCGGGAAACATTTGTACGATGTCTCTACGATAACCTGTTGCCTAGCAACAAGCGTCCAAAGTCAAACGGAAAAAAAAATTAAAAATAAAGGTCAATATCACAAAAACTGTAATACTTGGCATAATAAGGTTGTACGGTCGGTTAGGGACAATCGGACCGAGTGTTTGAGAGTTTGAACGATGTCTCTACGATAAAGTTCGGCCGAGCAATAAGCGTGGGAATTTTCGCCTTTTTTTTTGCTTTTTGGCAACTAGCGTTGCCACGGTAACCCCTATTACGGAGAAAAGTAATGCCCATCGAGGCATGATGGAGACGCATCCAACGATGTATGCCATGCATGGGTGCACGTTCCGGTTCGGGCCGCATTAACGGACGAAAAAAAGTGCGGAATAAGAATAATAATAAAAAGAAAAGGGAAACCTTTTCTAGATACTAATATATCGCCTTCATTTTCATGTTTTTCCTCATTTTTTCGGGCGTGTTTTATTTTTTGGGGATTTCTTTTTTCCACATCAGAGCGGGGTCATGCTGCACACCCGCTGGTGTGACGTGGGACTTTTGCGACTTTAGCTTGTTAGCTAAATGCTAGCAACATTGCCCTTTGGGCCATTCTGGACGATTGCAATATGGTCATGCCACTACTTGGCATGCCCATAATAATAAAAAAAGGGAAACCTTTCTAGATACTAATTTAACGCCTTCATTTTTCAGGTTTTCTCGGCCGTGTTTCATTTTTTGGGGATTTTTTTTCCCCACAACAGAGCGGGGTCATGCTTTACACCCGCTGGTGCGCAGTGGGACCTTTGCGACTTTAGCATGTTAGCGAAACGCTAGCAACATTGCCTTTTGGGCCATTCTGGACGATTGCAATATGGTCATGCCACTACTTGGCATGCCCATAATAATAATAAGAAAAGGGAAACCTTTTCTAGATACTAATATATCGCCTTCATTTTCATGTTTTTCCTCATTTTTTCGGCCGTGTTTTACTTTTTGGGGATTTTTTTTTTCCACATCAGTGCGGGGTCATGCTGTACACCCGCTGGTGCGCAGTGGGACTTTTGCGACTTTAGCATGCTAGCAGCATTGCCCTTTGGGCCATTCTGGACGATTGCAATATGGTCATGCCACTACTTGGCATGCCCATAATAAGAAAAGGGAAACCTTTCTAGATACTAATTTAACGCCTTCATTTTTCAGGTTTTCTCGGCCGTGTTTCATTTTTTGGGGATTTTTTTTTCCCACAACAGAGCGGGGTCATGCTTTACACCCGCTGGTGCGCAGTGGGACCTTTGTGACTTTAGCATGTTAGCGAAACGCTAGCAACATTGCCTTTTGGGCCATTCTGGACGATTGCAATATGGTCATGCCACTACTTGGCATGCCCATAACTAAGGCCGGATACGTTGTCATTCGGTCACCTAGCAACGCAAGACTCATGTTGTTCAACATTTAAAATAGATAGAGGTTCGATTTCGTCCATTTTTTTTCACATTTTACTCCCTGCTTAATATTATGGACGAAACAGAGCAATACCGCTTTTTTTAATTATTAATATTATTTTACAAAATAAGGAAACAGCTGACGAGAGTAACAGCAGTTCAACATCTGCGCTGCCTGGAGGACATGACCAAATAAGGAAATCCTGCCCTCTGTGATGTCAGAAAGCCAACGATAGAAGAAAAACCTGACCTCTTAATCATTTTTCACCACGTAAATTCTATAATTTTAGATGTAATATTGGAACTCCATTAGAAAACATAAAACAGCACAATATGACCACTTTTGACTGATAACAAAATCGAATGAAAACGATTCTTTCATGACTGTAAAATACGGAAGAGTATTAGGGCCATGCAGGAGAAAAAGTATTTGAGAGGGGAGGATTTTTTTTTGTTTGTTGAGAAAAAAGTCGAAATGTCGAGATTAATGTTGAAATACAATTTCGAGAAAAAAGTCGAAATGTTGAGAAAAAAGTCGAAATGTCGAGATTAATGTTGAAGTACAATTTCAAGAATAAATTCGAAATTTCGCCTTATTTCTCAACATTTCAACTTTATTCACGAAATTTTGACTTTTTTCTCAACATTTCGACTTTTTTCTAGAAATTGCACTTCAACATTATTCTCAACATTTCAACATTATTCTCGACATTTCGACTTTTTTCTCAAAGTGCATAATGAAAAAAAAAATCTTCCTCCTCTAAAATATTCTTTTTATTTTTCTCCTACCTGGCCCTAATACTCTTCCGTAGTAAAAGGACTTAAAACTGCGTTTAAAGTATAGTCACAATATAAGGTTGGATGTTTACATACCTAAACCCAAATGGTTAATTATTTGTCACGTGAGAACATGATTTAACCACCTCATTGGTCAAACTGGTCATTTTACATCTCAGTCCACGTGATTCCAGAAAAAGGCCACATTTTGGGCCAACTATGGTCCGACCGAACCCGGTTGTGGTTTATGGAAAACGTCACCAAAGCAGAACACGGTTTGGGCTCAGTTGACAAAAGTAGGATTATACGTATACAAATAAATGTACAATGCACCGGTATCATCATTTATCACTCAAGTTAATAAAAAACAAATAAAAATGATCAAATCTCCCTGAAGATTATGGAAACATGTAAACATTCGTAAAAAAAAAACTGTAATATGTTTTCAGCAACCATCAAACCGGACTGGTTTCCTCCACGGTCACCTTTCCTTCGTCCTTGCCCCTCGTCCGGGCGCCGCCCCCCTTGATGATGACGAAGTTGCACAACTTTAGTGCTGGTTTATTCGGCCGAACCTGTCGGAGGTCTTTGGACGTCGTGGTCATGTTGTCAGGATCCTTAGTGGTTGGAGATTAAAAAAAGTGTATTTAAATGCACAAAAGGTCCTAAATCTCATATTAATAGGTAAATAAAGCTTTTAGGTACTATAGGGCTGGGGATCGATTCAAGAATCGATTTGATTCCGATTCTTAAGATTCAGAATCGGATAACGCCAACATTGATTTTATCACGCATTAACGCATGTTGCTCACATGCTTTTGTTTTGAAAAGTCTTTTGCCGGCTGCTGTGGAACCGGAAGAGAGTTGACGGAAAAAACATGCGGAAAAGCTAAAATAGACATATTTTTTCTTCTTTTTTTCCTTTTTTCTTCCTTTTTCCTTTTTTCTTTCCTTTTTAATCTCGACATTTCGACTTTTTTCTCAACATTTCGACTTTTTTCTTGAGATTGTACTTGAACATTAATCTCGACATTTCGCCTTTTTTCTTGAAATATTGACTTTTTTCTCAACATTTTGACTTTTTTCTCGAGATTGTACTTGAACATTAATCTCGACATTTCGACTTTTTTTCTCAACATTTCGCCTTTTTTTTTTAATTTTGACTTTTTTCGCGACAGTTTACTATAGGGCTGGGGATCGATTCAAGAATCAATTCGATTCCGATTCTTAAGATTCAGAATCGATTATCAACATTTGATTCGATCCGAGTTGATTCGGATATCGATGTGGGTTGGTGTTATTAAAACAGTTTTTTGAGCTGTTGCATGAATTATATTAATACTAGGGCTGATCAAGTTAACGCATTATTATCGCGTTAATCCATTCATTTATTAACGCCGACATTTATTTTATCGCGCATTAACGCATGTTGCTCACATGCTTTTGTTTTGAAAAGTCTTTTGCCGGCTGCTGCCGAACCGGAAGAGAGTTGAAGGAAAAACATGCGGAAAAGCTAAAACAGACATGGAGAGCGGTAAAATTACGGAACGGTTACATGGAGATTTTCATTTTAAAGTTCTCCCAGACAGTGGATTCGACCCTTGTAAAGGAAATTTCAATAGTGATTTTTTTTTTTGTGCTTCACACTTTCTAACAGGGACATTTGGTGCTGAATATAGACGGTAAAGCTGCTCCCCGTTAAAAGTTTCTGCTGTTTCCTCAGAAATTGCCTGTTTTAATGTCATAATTGTGGATCAGGATTGTGTTGGTAGACTTTTATTATTTTTCATAAAATAGTGGCAAGAAGCTATATTTTATTTGAAATTTTTACGCTAAATATGTGTTACTAAGTGCTGATGTTTGCACAAAAAATGTTATGGCACTTTCGTTCATACTTTTATAAATAAAAGGGCACTTTACACAACTTGAATTTATTATTTGATTTTGCATATACAATGTGATTAATCGTGATTAATCAGGGATATCATGCGATTAACGCGATTAAAAATTTTAATCGTTGCCAAGCCCTTATTAATACTAGTATTATATTGAGATTAAACAGCAAGTATTGGCGGCTAATGATGCTGTAAGGACCAATCAGCTCCCAGAATGCTGATAGAACTGCTTTCAGAAACATCGTGGGGCAGAATTACCAAACAAATCCAGGGCAGCAAACCGACGACGTATGAAATCGGTTTTATTTTTTCCCACATTCCGTTTCAATTTTTTTCATTTTCGGTCTATTTCGGTTTTTAATTTTTGAAAATTTGGTTTTTTAGCATTTTATGCAAATGTAACCTCAATACAGTATAAAGTAATGAAATATAGACAATTTATGCAATTTATGCAATTATAACTGAAAACTTTAATGTTTTCATACCTTTAAACATATTTAAAGGCAAAAAACATGGCACCAGTTATCCTCGTGTCCAACAAAACAGTCATTTTTTGGGCATAAAACCAAAAAATACCAAAAGTTTAATGTAATGATGAAAAAAAGTCGATCTTTAGACATACAAATCGATTTTTAGGAATTAACATGAGAATCGATTTAGAATCGGAACATGGATTTTTTCAACACAGGCCTACTTTACTCACCCTGCATAGTGTGATCAAGATGAATGCTGGGATGCACAGGAGTGGAGTGGCGACCAGCAGGCTGGCCAGACAGAGGTCCCCGGCGCCAGGTGTGTAGCCAAAAACAGGGAAAGGTCTTGTTTGGATCATGCAGTAGAGCAGCGTCAGCTGGAGGATGAGACGGACAAGTTATTCAGACGAGGAGTAAAACTGGAGCGGTCCAGCAACTACACTGCAAAAACTCAAAATATTACCAGGAATATTTGTCTTATTTCTAGTTAAAATGTCTCATTTTTAGTCAAAAAATCTCATTACACTTAAAACAAGAGTCATTACCAGAAAAATAACTTGTTATTTGACAATTTTCACGTCTTTCAAGTAAATTTTCACTTGAAATAAGTATAAAAATCAGCCAGTGGGACAGATTTATCTTCTTGTACTCCTAAATTAAATACTTACCTGCTGTACTGTACTGCCCTTATTTTTAACAGCTTGTAATTTTTATTATTTTACTTCTTTTCTTATCATTTTTTTTTCATTTATTCGTTATTTAAGCGTACTATTAAATTAGCAACCTGTGCTTTTATTATTTTACCATCTTTTCTCATAATTTTATTTCATTTTATTTGCTATTTACTGTCTAATTATGTTTTGCTGCTTTTAATGTCGATGTAAAGCACTTTGAATTACCTTGTGTTGAATTGTGCTATACAAAAAAACTTGCCTTGCCTTCTCATTACAAGCAAAAAATTCTTGTTCCACTGTCAGATTTTTCTACTTATTTTAAGTGAAAATCTACTTGAAACGGGTGAAAATCTTTTTTTTTTCCAGTGATGAGTCTTGTTTTAAGTGTTATGAGATTTTTTTGACTAAAAATTAGACATTTTAACTAGAAACAAGACAAATATTCTTGTTAAGATTTTGAGTTTTTGCAGTGTAAAAATGATCAAGCCCAATAGTGTTTCTGTCCACCGGGGACGTACGTCCTTTTAATCCGTCCGAATCTGTTTGCAGTGGGTGGGATTTACCGGTTCAGTGCTTCAATGGTTTAAATCATACTTGCAAGATACAGGGTTTTTTGTGTCAACTGGAAACCATGAGTCTGAGAGAACCAAGATCACATGTGGGGTTCCTCAGGGGTCCATTCTCGGACCGCTTCTATTCAACATCTATATGCTACCCCTAGCTCAGATTATGGAACATCACAACATTTCCTACCATACTTATGCCGATGACACACAGCTCTATATTTCAGTGTCACCACAGGACTACAGTCCCCTACTCCCATTGAGTAACTGTATTCACCAAATCAATGAGTGGATGTGCCAGAATTTTCTCCAGCTAAATGCAGAAAAGACAGAGGTGATCATTTCTGGCCCTAAAAATGAAAGGGAAAAGATCAGCGCTCACCTTGGCTCCATGTCATTGATAGGAATGGGCGATATTTTACCGTTCACGATATACCGTCAAAAAAAATCCCCATGGTAAGAATTTGTCATCTCGCGGTAAAAACGATAAATTCCCGTTGATGACGTTTTTGTGTAAAACTGATTTATGATTCTGCGTTAAATCGATGCACAACGTACGTGAAGGAAGGAAGGAAGGAAGGAAGGAAGGAAGGAAGGAAGGAAGGAAGGAAGGAAGGAAGGAAGGAAGGAAGGAAGGAAGGAAGGAAGGAAGGAAGGAAGGAAAGATATGGGCCTGAAAGAAAGAAAGAAAGAAAAAGAAAGAAAGAAAGAAAGAAAGAAAGAAAGAAAGAAAGAAAGAAAGAAAGAAAGAAAGAAAGAAAGAAGAAAGAAAGAAAGAAAGAAAGAAAGAAAGAAAGAAAGAAAAATTCCCATTGACGAGGTTTTGTGTAACAAACATGGCGGATCTGAGTCATTACAGTTTTGCGGTACAGGTCGACTCATTTAATTGTTTTTTATCAATTCAATTTAATTGGTGTAGTTAGTAGTATTTAGTATCTTTTAGAGCAGTGTTTTGGGGGCTCCAAAGACTGAATGTGGTGATAGATTTATAGTTACAAAAGTGGAGTTTAATTGGTATTTCTTTTATCATCATTTTTATCGTTATCAGGATAAATTCCAGAAATTATCGTGATACATTTTTTTAGTCCATACCGCCCATTCCTATTCATTGACAGCTACAAATCAAGCCAGAAATCTTGGTGTAATTATTGACTCAGACCGGAACTTCAACAGCCATCTAAAGTTTATCCCTAAATCTGCCTACTACCACCTGAAAAACATTGCTAGAATTAATGCATTTCTAGCACAAAGTATGTAAATCGTAGTTAATGAGGGACCAAAGGGCCAGTTCTGATGGCAGTTCTTCCTTTTCAGTGAAAGTAGAAACACAATTAAAGCAGTTTCAGGGATAACCGGACCCCCAAAAAACCAAAGCTCCCCAGGAAGAAGGTGGACAGAAGTCGGCACAGCACAGTTACATTTCCATGAACATCTTCACTTGTGTTAAAGCAACCATACAAGTGTTTATGAGTTTATATACGGGTGTGTTAAATGGGCTCGTCCCAGTATTCACACAAGGGGGAATCGATCTATGGACTTCAAATGTGTTACACTCCACTATGATAGGCGTCGATACGCTTCCCTTCAGCTCACTGCAATGGAGCTTTTTCCGATTGACGAATTACATCTCAGACCAAAACAAACCAGACTGTGGCAAATTGGTATCGTGTCTGTACATTTTGTTCGCTCTAGGAATGGTTGATATTTTACCGTTCACGATATACCGTCAAAAAAATTCCCCACAGTAAGAATTTGTCATCTAAAAAAAAGGATAAATTCCCGTTGATGATGTTTTTGTGTTAAGCCGGATTTATGGTTCTGTGTTAACGAACGTGAAGGAAAGAAGGAAGGAAAGAAGGAAGGAAGGAAGGAAGGAAGGAAGGAAGGAAGGAAGGAAGGAAGGAAGGAAGGAAGGAAGGAAGGAAGGAAGGAAGGAAGGAAGGAAGGAAGGAAGGAAGGAAGGAAGGAAGGAAGGAAGGAAATGAGCCTGAAAGAAAGAAAGAAAGAAAGAAATGAGCCTGAAAGAAAGAAAGAAAGAAAGAAAGAAATGAGCCTGAAAGAAAGAAAGAAAGAAATGAGCCTGAAAGAAAGAAAGAAAGAAAGAAAGAAAGAAAGAAAGAAAGAAAGAAAGAAAGAAAGAAAGAAAGAAAGAAAGAAAGAAAGAAAGAAAGAAAGAAAGAAAGAAAGAAAGAAAGAAAGAAAGAAAGAAAGAAAGAAAGAAAGAAAGAAATGAGCAAGAAAGAAAGAAAGAAAGAAAGAAAAAAAGAAATGAGCAAGAAAGAAAGAAAGAAAGAAAGAAAGAGAAAAATTCCGGTTGATGAGGTTTTTTTGTAACAAACATGGCGGATCTGATCCGGTATTTTTTTTATCGTCATTTTTATCATTATCGGGATAAATGCCAGAAATGATCGTGATAATTTTTTTAGGTCATACCGCCCAACCCTAGTTCGCGCTGTAATGAGATGCGGATTGTCCCTTCTGGTTGTTTTCCGTTGTTACTGGCTCCTTCTGCTACTTCTGGGGAGGGAATCCCCCCCCAGGCGGTGAAATCTAGCTCCGTTGATGGATTTGTGACCCAACGAGTCCTTCAGATCACTCTAACAGTCATTACAGATGTGATGACACAGAAGGAAGCTGTGAAAACACAGTTACGAGAAGCAAAAGAAAAGGTTTCGCGCAGCAAGTTGTGATGCTGAATCCAGGATTTCTTTACGTTTGGGTTTCCAGACTCTCAAGTTCCTCCACCAGATCCAGGGGATGAACCCGGATCTGATCTCATGTCTAGGGATGTTGTAATGTTTTCGCTGTTTATTAGGGATTGAAGCACCAAAGCCTCTGGATCACATTTGTGTTTCTAGAGGTCAAAGCAGCTACTCTGCTAGAAATAGCCCACAAAAAAGTCCACCATCCTCAAAGACCTGAAAGTGAAAGTTGCTGATTTTTGATTTGTTGATGCATTTTCAAGTCATGCACCAATCAAAGTTGATTACACGTCCAATCGTGAGTCAAAGGCTAGCCCCCTTTTGATGGCGATGTCCAAACATTGCCAGACTCCAGCATGAGATTCCTCGGAAGCTTGTTTAATTTTTGCAGAAATAAAACTGTAGGTGGCGCTACAGTGGCATCATGTCAAAATCCCAAGGGGCCATTTATGGCACTTTTGCATTAGTACCGCCTTAACTCGGTTCTACCCGCATCGGCCCCGTTTTGCGCTTTTGCACTAGGGGCTGAGGGGGGCAGAGCCGCTCCAAGCCGATACTATTTCTGTAACCATTTCAGCGAGGTTCTATCCGGGCTGAGCCGGGACTATTTCTGGTCACCACCCTCCGCGCCACTGATTGGTCGGGGGCGGGGCCGTCAGACGTTTGAATCAGGAAGCGGGAGTCAGAGCGAGAGCGACCCGCGGCTCGCAGCGATTTTATTATACAGCGCAAGCGTCTGTTTCATGATCCAACTCTGAGGTGCAGATGTTCATAAACCTGGGGGCTGACGAGAGAATTAAAAAAGCGATGTAGACGGGCGTTTTTTTTCTCAGCCGCTCGCGGCTCCAGCTGATTTCTGATCAGCGCCGACACGAACAAAGGTGTTGCGCAATCGAGTACGTCACAGCAGCTTCACCCAAACCCCCCCACTTCTCCCCTGGCAGTGCGAAAACACACGGGGACAAACGGGTAGAGGGGGGGCGAGCCGCGCGGAGCCAAGCCGGGCTAAGGCGGTACTAATGCAAAAGCGCCATTAGAAACTTGAAACTTGGCATCGACACATTTGGTCTCATTTCATGTCCTTTGTTAACCTTTCAAATCGTTTTACATCCATCCAACCATCCATCCATCCATCCATCCATCCATCCAACCATCCATCCATCCATCCATCCATCCATCCATCCATCCATCCATCCATCCATCCATCCAACCATCCATCCAACCATCCATCCATCCAACCATCTAACCAGGACCAACATGGACAACAACCAATATATTTATTCTTTGGTGTTTTAAGGTGGAACCTCTTAAGAAGACAGTAGTAAATCTTTTTAAATAATCATTTGGCACGTAGTTATAAACATAACACTGACTGCAGCTTTAAACTGATATACCTACCGTACTCCCTGTTCTTTCACCTCTGCAGGTTCTGTTTTAAAACAAACGAGCCAACGTTATCGCTCAAAAGCAGCAGGCTATATAATCTTCCCTCCCAAAAGTGTGAGCGAGCATAATTACTGATGTGGCAAAATGAAATCCTCAGCAAAGATAAGAGACCGGGGGAAGTTGCATTACAGACGTAAACCGGGATAAGGGATGACAGGTGATACGTTCGCAGAAACAATACGGGGCAGGAAACGATGAAACCAGACGTCAACATGAAAGACATTAAAGCGGAGAGTTGGTCTCAGAGAACAGGAGTAACAGAGTAAAGGACTCCAACGTCTCACCCAGCAGATGAGCGG
The DNA here is from genome assembly GCF_033807715.1 of Cololabis saira. Taxonomy (NCBI): domain Eukaryota; kingdom Metazoa; phylum Chordata; class Actinopteri; order Beloniformes; family Belonidae; genus Cololabis; species Cololabis saira. The sequence goes on from NC_084609.1 coordinate 5,756,507, forward strand.
CGTGACGAACAGCCAGCAGTACTTGAGCACCGGTATCGGCCGGTATCCGATCATGTCCTCGATGTTGTCATAGAAACGGTCCGCACCTGCAAAACCAGGAAGTCAAGGATCAGTTTTGTTTTCAATCAAAAGGGAATAAAACAGTTTTTTTGGTTGTTGAATTGTTCATCTTTGTGCAATAGTTGGTTTGATATCTGTTGCTATGGAAACAAGAGGTGTTCTGATACTGTGGTTTAAATCCAACCCCAACCACACGTTTATCTTGCCGGCCTACTAATGAACACTTTTAAACTGCTTTCAGTCAATCAACTCGAAGTGGAAAACCTATTGCACACCGGATTTGCAGAAAGGTGCGTCGGAGGAGGAAAGCTGCAGCCAAATTAAAAAAAGAACATTCCCGCACACACTTGTTTATTAGGCCAACGTTTCGGTCACAGACCTTTTTCAAGGCGCCTTGAAAAAGGTCTGTGACCGAAACGTTGGCCTAATAAACAAGTGTATGGTGAGAAGAAGGTGTGCAGGAGTTTTATTTTTAAATTTAGTCAATCAACTCTTGCAATGAGGACTTTTTTAATGATGAAACACACAACTACTGTCACATAGGGTCTGATCTGATCAGACCCCATCTATCAGGCGTTTGTAGAGATACTGGCAACGATGAGGGTAACTTTACGAGTTGTTTCATATGGTAATGTAACAACACTCTTAAAGGGGCCGTATTATTCCTTTTTATTGATAAATATGATTGTGGAAGGGTGGAGGTGCAGCCACTCAGGTGATTGGGCACAGGTGTGCCCAATCAACCTCTCCACCCTGCCTTCCTTCATAAGTCGTGGCTGCACAGCAGCAAGGGGTCTCCTTGTGAAGGTGCTGGTGGATGTGTGTCCGCAGTAAAGGAGTAAATAAAACCGGTTCCTGCACAAAACCCTGTGTCCTCTGTCCTGTCGGTCGGCCCCAGTGGCAACAAGCTTGCTACAATGATCTTAGACTTGACCAGGGGCTCAGAAAATAAGAGAAATGCTGTAATATTTCTATGCACTAGAGTACTGATAATGCTTCCCCTCTAGGGAGTTTTTTTCAAACACCGGCTCTCTATGAAATCACAGAGGGTTAAATTTTCTTGTATGGTCATTATTCTCCGGGCAGAGTTTCAGAGCTCATCTTATAGAGGGAATGCGCATGCCGTCACAGATGCGACTTCACAGCGGGTTACGTCCACTGAGTGTCAGAAAGACTGAGTGGCAGAAAGACTGAGTGGCAGAAAGACTTGAGTGGCAGCGTAAACTTTCAGTTTGAGCAACTGGAAAACATCTAAAATGGAAAAGAGCTGTTGTGCGATCGACTGTATTCATAGCTTTAGCAAGAAATCAGAGTTATCGTTTTACAAACTGCCGAAAAATAAGCTTAAGAGACAAATGGATCGCTGCAATTCACAGAAACAACTGGATTCCAGACACCGAAACGTGGATTTGTGGTTCCCATTTTGTATCAGGTAATGTTGGATTTTTGGGTAGCTAACGTTAAACGGTCAAATCATAAAGTTCGGTGTCCTCATCACTTTAATTTCTCCAACAAATCCTGCCTTGAAGTCGAACCAAGCGTCAAGACTTTTGTACGCCTTCAAGCTTTGCTTCGTGTATTTCCCCGGTGTAGAAATTAAGTACAGATAAATATCAGGAAACTTGATTCGTGGCCAAATATTAATGTCCATGGACCACTGGTTCTTGGTAACTGTACGGGTCACTGTCAAGTCCAACTGCCTTTAATTTTAGGCCATAATCGACTGTTTCCCGTCTTCTCCACTAGTTGCAGACATTTTTGCTGATGTTTTGCCACTCAGTGCGAGTAAGGGGGTGTGGTCCAGTGGGGAAGTGACGTCAATTCGTACCCTCTATATGCATAAGTTTCCAACAATGTATATTTCTTCAGTCTCGTGCATCTAGTAAAACTTCTAATTAAGCATTTTGTGACATTTCAGGGAGAGCTGCTTTTGTGTTCGCCGTGGGTTTGGGGCGTAAGTTGTAGATAAACTGCATTTGTTGTTTTGCAAGCAGGAAAAAAACTGCATGATTTATTTCCATGCAACTCACAAAAAAGTCGTCATTTTCATCGATTTTCGTGACAAAGGAGCCTTTGATTGTTGACAACTGTGGAGTAGTGGGATATCGATTGGTCCGATGCGTTTTGCGCTGGTGGAAATGGCTGTGGGCGGGAGGGGCGAGGGGTACCAGAGCCGCTTCAGGGGAGAGTTTTCAGTGGAGTGGGTACACTCACTGATACAATACTGTGCTTGATCTACTTATAAAAAAATAAGTCAACTTTTTGCATGAGATTATTATGTAGATCAAGAAAGACTAGTCTTTGTATACTATAAAATACTTAATTTTTTGTATGTAAATAATATATTTTGCAAGTACAGTCAACTTAATTGTGTTAAGTTCACTTTATTTACCAAAATTAAGTTGACTTTACTTGCAAATTAATTTTGTACTAAAAATTAAGTAGTTTATACAAAGACTAGTCTTTCTTGATCTACATAAAAATCTCACTACTTAATTGTATGTATGTGAATAATACATTTTGCAAGTACAGTCAACTTAATTGTGTTAAGTTTACTTTATTTATCAAAATTGATAAATAAACTGACTTTAAAAAGAAAAAAAGAAAAAAATGAGAAAAAAACAATGAAAAAGCAGAAAAATATAGAAAAAAAAGGAAGAAGAAAAAAAGGAAAAAAGAAAAAAAGGAGAAAAAAAGAAAAGAAAAAGAAAAAAAGAGAAAAAAGGGGAAAAAAAAGGAAAAACATAGAAAGAAAAAAAATTCAGTTGACTTTACTTGCAAATTAATTTTGTACATACAAAAAATTAAGTAGTTTATACAAAGACTAGTCTTTCTTGATCTACATAAAAATCTCATGCGAAAAAGTCGTCTTAATTTTTTTAAAGTAGATCAAGCAAGATATTTTTTACTGTGGTGTTCTACTTAAACAAATAAAGCATGTTTCATCTAAACGTTGGTCAATCTGCCCTATAGATTAAAATTGTTAAAGGAAAAGTAAATACAACAAGTCATTGCTTGTAGTTTGTGTGTAAATGAAAAGATTGCCTGGGATTACATAAATACTTGTTAAGGAAAAAATGCACAATGTCTTTTTTTTTGAACAAATGCAGATTAAGTTCAAAACTAGATGTTTTCATGTAAAGCAACAAACTTCATTTTTAATTGTTAATATCACAGATTTAAATATGTTATATTTACATGCGCTTAGATTGATTTTTTTCAGTGTATGGATGTTCCTACCAGAGCCATCTAAACTATAAAAGATTGTTTTTGATCAAAGCTGCACTTAAGATGCAACCGTACATCATAAAATCCGGCACAGTCAAGTACCAAGACACCAACATCCATTTAAATCTGAGTGGACTGCAGAGGTACATTTAGAGTACGGATGTTTATGTTTAACAGCAGCTTTTAGTAGTGCAACAGTGAACAGTGAAGCATCGTTTCAGATTTGCACGAATGAATCAGCGTACTGAAAATGTGGAGGCAAATGTGATCCGAAATGAGATGAAAATGACGACTCACGACGCAGCTGTCGTGTGTAAACGAGGAGTGGAGGTTTCTCTCCTTCAGCCGCTGCAGGTAGAGCGGTAAAAACTGGATAAAATGAATAGCACATCTGCAGATTGATGTCAGCGTATAAACAATGACAGAAGGAATGACGCAGTAATCAACCCTGCAAATCTTCACGGAGGAGGGGAACGAGTGGCCTGGTTTAAATCGAGTTAAGCGAGTATCTCCCAGCGTGCGTTTACTACGAAGAGGCAGCGAGACCAAAACAGCTCAATCTGGGAGGACGAGGCCCCGGCGGAAACCGATCGATATCTCACTCCTTCATCAGTTTGCAGTTTCCAGAGAGAAAGCCGTTTGAGGAAAAGGAAACTTCACTTCTCAGAGCCACAGATGTTTAACATGTGAACCAATACACCATCTAGAGCGGGGGTCGGCAACCCGCGGCTCTTTAGCGCCGCCCTAGTGGCTCCCTGAAGCTTTTTCAAAAATGTTTGACCTTTTTTTCTTTTTTCCTTTTTTTCTTCTTTTTTTCTCTTTTCCTTTTTTCTCTTTTTTTCTTCTTTTTTCTTTTTTCTTCTTTTTATTCCTTTTTCCTTTCCTTTTTAATCTCGAAATTTTGACTTTTTTCTCGACATTTTGACTTTTTCCTTGACATTTTGACTTTTTCCTCGACATTTCAACTTTTTTCTCGAGATTGTACTTCAACATTAATCTCGACATTTTGACTTTTTTCTCGACATTTCGACTTTTTTCTCGACATTTTGACTTTTTTCTCGAAATTTTGACTTTTTCCTTGACATTTCGATTTTTTTCTCGAGATTGTACTTCAACATTAATCTCGAAATTTTGACTTTTTTCTCGACATTTTGACTTTTTTCTCGACATTTTGACTTTTTCCTCGACATTTCGACTTTTTTCTCGAGATTGTACTCCAACATTAATCTCGACATTTTGACTTTTTTCTCAAAATTTTTACTTTTTTCTCGACATTTTGACTTTTTTCTCGACATTTCGACTTTTTTCTCGACATTTTGGCTTTTTCCTCGACATTTCAACTTTTTTCTCGAGATTGTACTTCAACATTAATCTCGACATTTTGACTTTTTTCTCAAAATTTTGACTTTTTTCTCGACATTTCGACTTTTTTCTCGAAGTGCATAATGAAAAAAACAATCTTCCCCCAGTTATAACTAATATAGATACATACAGAATGTGTTGCCTTCATTCTAAGGCATTCTAAGACTTTTCATTTTTTGCGGCTCCAGACATATTTGTTTTTTGTGTTTTTGGTCCAATATGGCTCTTTCAACATTTTGGGTTGCCGACCCCTGATCTAGAGAGTTGCCGAATGCTGATTTTGGGGTAAACATTCATCCTTCTGTTACAATACAGCTACAGAGTCATTACAGAAGAAACACCTGAATAAACAGAGCGAGGAAACTGAGGATGGAGGGAAGGAAAGACGAGAGGAGCTCTCTCTCCACCCACCTGATTTCATTAAGCTGCCGATAACGAAGGTGTAGGAAGTGGCGAGAGCTCAGAGGATGATTTATTTCAAATGGAAAAATGTTTCACACACTCGAGACGTGGCAGCATTAAGTGGCTAAAATCAGGCAAGTAGAAGAGTCGTCTCCGTTTCCCGCCTGCTTTTATTGAACTTAACTTAAAGTAACTAATGGAACGTTGTGTTTCTGTAAAAGGTATCAGTTTATGGAACAATCTGGATACAGAAGCCAAAGAATGCAAATCAAACACTACATTTAAAAGAATAATAAAAGCCGGTTTGATGAAGAAATATCATGATAATTGTTAAGTTAGGTGTTTTTTCTTTTTTTTTCCTCTCTCTCTTTTTAGCACCATTGTCATATTTTTTTTCTTTCAATCAAAAAAGAATACGACTATCTGTGTTTGACGACATTTTGTGTTATTTTATAACTTTGTTGTAGTTTGTTTTTTGTTTTTTTTATTACATTTATTGGAAAGTGGGTTTTTTTTAAATTGAGTAATTTGTAATTTGTTTTGTTTTTATTATTATTACATTAATTTAAATTTGATTTCTAAGGAAAAAGGGACAGATAAAATAAGCTTAGTCTTCTTTCTGTTCCCTTTCATTCAAGGAAAGAGATTTGTTGTAATTATATTGAACTGTTTTGTTTTTCTTTTAATGAATGAAATAAAGAAAAAATGATGAAATGACGAGACACAGGTGCAAACAATCAGGGCAGATGGGAACAAGGGGAAGTCGAGACAGAACTAAAACACAATGACACAGCTTTTCAAAATAAAACAAGAACATACTGTAAATCCAAAAAGTTATATAAGTAAACAGTGGAACTGACACGTTATTTCTGATTAGGCCTGTGTTGAAAAAATCGATTTCCCAATTCTAAATCGATTCTCATATTAATTCCTAAAAATCGATTCATATGTCTGAAGATTTATTTATTTATTTATTTTTTTTATTTTATTTATTTATCTTTTTTTTTTTCATCATTACATTACAACTTTTGGTTATTTTTTTGTTTATCCCCAAAAAAGGAATGTTTTGTTGGACACGAGAATAACTGGTGCCATGTTTTTACCTTTAAATATGTTTAAAGGTATGAAAACATTAAAGTGTTAGGTTATAATTGCATAATTGTCTATATTTCATTACTCTATATACTGTCTTGGGGTTACATTTGCAAAAAATGCTAAAAACCAAATGCTCAAAAATTAAAAACCAAAATAGACCGAAAATGGAACAAATAAAAACGGAATGTGTTAAAAAATAAAACCGATTTCCTCCGTCTCTGTTTCCTCCCTGGATCTGTTTGGTAATTCTGACCCACATGATGTTTCTGAAAGCAGTTCTATCAGCATTCTGGGAGCTGATTGGTCCTTACAGCATCATTAGCTGCAATACTTGCTGTTTAATCTCAATATAATACTAGTATTAATATGTTGCAGAACTACAGTCACATCATTCATGCAACAGCTCAAAAAACAGTTTTATTAACAGTAACCCAAATCAATATCGGAATCGGATCAAATAAAATCTTGATAATCGATTCTGAATCTTAAGAATCGGAATCGAATCGATTCTTGACATTTGAATCGATCCCCAGCCCTATTTCTGATCACAAATACTAATGAATTGTGAAGATTTCTAAAGAGTCTCAGTTAATTGTCCGTCCCCGTAACAATACAGAATGTAGCACAATATTTTGTTGATTTTGCATCACTATAGTCCGAACATCCGAACACAATGACACAGGTTTTCAAAATAAAAGTCTCCAATGTCTTCTGACATTAAAGAAAACTCAAAAGCATCAAATTTGAAGGGAAACAGGAACCATAAACCACGCTTGAAACATTATTGGTGAAGGCCGAGTTTTTCTTTGATTCAGCTCTTTATCCACTTTCAAGATAAAAGCCACCAGAGCCACACGACATTTAGAAAGAAAGATTAGAGAATGTGCATGGTAGAGTATGATCAGGTTCTTCATCACACTGAGAATAAAATGTTTACAAAATGGCAGACCAGAATCAGGGCAACGTGCCCGGTAATCCAATCTTACTGGCGAGAAATAACATCAGAAATAAATTCCGTAATTGGCTCTAAGATTGAACATAATTTCTTTACAATATATCTGGGAAATATACCAACTAAACTAAATACCTCAGACAAATACCTCCTTAAGATATTACTAGTAGCTTCCAAGAAAACAATAACGAGGAAATGGCTAAACAAAGAGCCACCATCCACCAACAAAAAGAGAGTAACAATTGTAAAGGAGATGTTTGTCATGGAAAGGCTGACATTTTCTCTCAGACTCGTAGTATTGGTACAAATGGGTGATGCACATGAATGTTGTAAAAAAAGACCTTTTATGTTAACATATTATGAACATTTTCTTTCTTTCCTTTAACAATTACTACAAAATGCACCTCATTATTATTATTTCTTTGTCACCTATTTATCAGATATCCAGGTAAATTCTCTATGTGCTCAAGAGTAATATGGACTAAGGAGGATATGGATTGAATTCAAATCACACTCCTATTGAGGCCTCCTGTCACCTTTACTCTCGGTGGAAATGTTGGAAAAGTAACCCAGAAAACAAGAAATGAACTCAGAAAAGACAAACTGTCTTGGTATCCTATCCGTTCATCAGCACATCTGTGTTACTGTAAAAATGAAAATATAAAAAATAAAGTTTAAGATTAAAGCTGCAAGCAGCGATGAACGAGCCCTCGTGCGTGCAATTTTCACCAATAAAGGTCAAGTACTAAAAACCGAGTCCGATGACACCACCCACAAGTCTTTATGTAAAACCATTCAAAAGTTATGGCAGAAAGTAGGAACTATCAAATATGGACCAATCAGATGAAGGGGGTGCGTCGCCACGGTAACGCTTTTGACTGAGAAAAGTAATGCCCGTCCTCGCAGGATGGAGATGCACATTTTGATGTATAACACACCTGAGGTTACGGTTCGGGCCGCATTAGCGGCTGAAGAAATGGCATAAATTGCGCCAAAATTACACAATTAATTCAAAATGGCCGACTTCCTGTTCGGTTTCGGCCATGGCGCCAAGAGACTTTTCTTTAAGTTGTGACATGATACAGGTGTGTATCGATTTTCGTGCATGTACGTCAAACCGTATTGTGGGGCTTGAGGCACGGAGTTTCCTAGGGGGCGCTGTTGAACCATTTTGCCACGCCCATTAATGCAAACCATTAAATATCAAATTTTTCGCCAGGCCTGGCTTGCTTGCAAAATTTGGTGACTTTTGGGGCACGTTTAGGGGGAAAAAAGGCCCTCATTTCGTCGGAAGAAGGAAAAAAAACAAAAAAACAAAAACAAAAAAAAAACAGAAAAACTCCTACAGATACAATAGGGCCTTCGCACTGTTAGTGCTCGGGCCCTAAATAAAGACAGATTAACTCCAGCATCATCCAGCTACAACTCACCATATACCCAGGCAACAACCATGGTCTCCGCACAAGCGATGACCAGCAGGCTGTTTCCAGCGGGACCGTACGAGTCCATCAGGGTGAAGAGGACGATCCCCCCCTGAAACAGGAAGAATTGACAGAAATAAACCAACAAATTCAAAATGGGACGCTTCAGTTACTAGTGAACCACATGTTTGACCGCTGACCTCTGCCCTTTTCAGCTAGAAATAATCAGAGGTGGCAAATCCGGCTTCAGAAAGTAAAAGTCCTACCATGTATTTGTTCTGTCCATTCACTCAACCAGCTGATTCTAATCAGCACAGCTCTTCAGCCAGGTAGATGAGCTAATTAGTGAACTCACCTGGTTTTAGTGAATGGACAGAACAAATATATGGCAGGACTTTTACTTTCTGAAGCCGGATTTGCCACCTCTGGAAATAATGAAACCCGACTGAGCAGCCAGGGACTTACAGCCTGTCCTAACTGCACGCGAGCATCCGACTATCGCGTCGCACTGCGTGGCATCGGACGCTCTCTGTCCTACTGAAAGCGTTATAGGCCCCCCACGTTGTTTTGATTGACAGCTGAAACTCGCTTTTTAAGGCTGATTTATGGTTCCACGTTACACCAACGCAGAGCCTACTGCGTCGATTTTACGCAGAACCATAAATCAGCCTTTATTCACCGCACTACCCGCCCGTGCGCTCCTGAAAGAAACTCCTAAAATAACTCCTAAAAGAGTAAAGAGACAAGTAAAAGTACTTGTAATCTTCCTACGTTTGTACTTTCTAAACAGAAAACAAGCTTGATATTGTGATATTTAAATGTTCTTCTATTTTCTTCCTGTTGCTTGCGTTGAAAGCGCTGTAGGAAACAGTCATGGATGAGGAACGGCTGATCCAGTTAGTTGAAATGAGAAGTTATCTCTATGATTCCTCCTCATTTCACTACAAAAACCTCAATAAAGTGGCAGAAAGAAATATTATCTTATTATCTTTACTTTATTGTGGTTCCTGGTGTATTTCACTTCATATATATATATATATATATATATATATATATATATATATATATATATATATATATATATATATATATACATACACACACTAGGGATGGGCGGTATGGACTAAAAAATGTATCACGATAATTTCTGGCATTTATCCCGATAACGATAAAAAAAATACCAATTCAACTCCACCTTTGTAACTATAAATCTATTAGATCTGCCATGTTTGTTACACAAAAACGTCATCAACAGGAAATTATCCTTTTTTCTTTCTTTTTTCTTTCTTTCTTTCTTTCTTTCTTTCTTTCTTTCTTTCTTTCTTTCTTTCTTTCTTTCTTTCTTTCTTTCTTTCTTTCTTTCTTTCTTTCTCTCTTCCTTTCTTTCTTTCTGGCTCATTTCTTTCTCTTTCTTTCTTTCTTTCTTTCTTTCTTTCTTTCTTTCTTTCTTTCAGGCTCGTTTCTTTCTTTCTCTATTTCTTTCTTTCTTTCTGGCTCATTTCTTTCTCTTTCTTTCTTTCTCTCTTTCTTTCAGGCTCGTTTCTTTCTTTCTCTCTTTCTTTCTTTCTTTCTGGCTCATTTCTTTCTCTTTCTTTCTTTCTCTCTTTCTTTCAGGCTCGTTTCTTTCTTTCTCTCTTTCTTTCTTTCTTTCTGGCTCATTTCTTTCTCTTTCTTTCTTTCTTTCTTTCTTTCTTTCTTTCTTTCTTTCTTTCTTTCTTTCAGGCTCATTTCCTTCCTTCCTCTCTTCCTTCTTCTCTTCCTTCCTTCCTTCCTTCCTTAAATCCGGCTTTACACAAAAACGTCATCAACGCGAATTTATCATTTTTACCGCGAGATGACAAATTGTTACCATGGGGAATTTTTTTGACGGTTTATCGTGAACGGTAAAATATTCCCATTCCTAATACACACACACATACACATATGAAGTGAAATGAAGAATAAAAAATTAAAAAAATAATGAATAAAAACTTACATCGGTAATGAAGGGGAGCCCCAACAGGAAGCAGACGACAGCGATGACCAGGACCAGGATCTCTCGGGCCCCCGGCCTCCTCAGACGAGCCGGGAACAGGTCGGTGATGGCGGTGGCCAGACTCTCCACGCACACGAACTGAGAGGACGGAGCAGACGATTGGACGGTACCCAGAACCTGATGCTATGAGGGGGGTTTACTCCTGGTAATACCTGGCTGTCGAGGCCCAGAAACAGGACCATGAGGAAGAAGAGCACGGCCCAGAAGGACGAGCCGGGAAGCAGCGACAGCGCCTTCGGATAGGCCACGAAGAAAAGGCCGGGACCTGCAGGGGACGCGGGTTTTTAGGCAAGTTTATTTGTGTAGCACAATTCAACACAAGGTCATTCATAATAATAATCAATTTTATTCATAGAGCGCTTTTAAAAGATCTCAAAGATGCTTAAATTCAAAGTAATTCAAAGTGCTTTACATCAACATTACACAATGAAACAGTAAATAACAAATGAAATGAAATGAAATGATACGAAAAGAGGTAAAATAATAAAAAGCACAAATGATAAGGATTACGTTTCTATACGGTCAAAACGTACAAAGACCGGGTCAAATACAGTATTACACTGCAAAAACTCTAAATCTTAACTAGAATATTTAACTTATTTCTAATTAAAATGTCTCATTTTTATTAAAAAAATCTCATTACACTTAAAACAAGACTCATCATTGGAAAAAAACAAAAATTTTCACCTGTTTCAAGTAGATTTTCACTTAAAATAAACCAAAAAATCTTGGCGCACTGGCAGATTTATCTACTTATTTCAAGTGAAAATTTACTTGAAACAGGTGAAAATTGTCAAATAACAAGTTATGTTTCTGGTAAAAATTTTTGACTAAAAATGAGACATTTTATCTAGAAATAAGACACATATTCCTGGTAAGATTTTGAGTTTTTGCAGTGTACAAAAGTAATCTGTGCCGATTCATGCGGTGAATCAAACCAATTTGACAATTCTACATCACAATGCCTGCATTCAGGGCTTATCCATAACTTCGAGCGGTTTTCAAAAAGTATTTAATTTAAGAGTATGCTTAAATAACAAATAAAATGAAATAAAATGATAAGAAAAGAGATAAAATAATAAAAAGCACAAGTTGCTAAAAAAAATAAGGGCAGTAGTGTACAGCAGGTAAGTATTTAATTTTTAATTTAATCATCAAACTTTCTGCATTTGCAAAAACGACCCCAAACCATCACATCTTCACCGCCGTGCTTCACACTACATTATGAGGTGTTTCCTTTGAAATCCTGTTTGGTTTTCACTATCGAAGCCAAACTCCACTTTGGACTCATAAACTATTGTTCTCTGGGGTTTGTGGTTCGTTCAGATACTTTTATCCCCCTCTTACGTGTTTCCATGTTCATTTCAGACTGAAGAGATTCTTTCCTGGCAACCGTCCCAACAAATCATACTTGTCCCACTGTCACGCACTTTAAGGTTTATAATGCTCAACGAGGCCTGTAGAGTCTGAGACGTAGCCCTGGGGTTTTTGGGTAATTAGCATGGTAATTGGACGGTATGACCTTAGTGTAAATCGGATGGAGAGACAGGTAACTTGTGAATAATCTTTCCTCATGTAGAACCTTGACCTCACAATTGTTTGGGAATGGTTTTTATTGCCCTTCTCTTGTTCGATTTGCAGAAACAACTGCTTTTTAAAGCTTTTGCTTATTTCTTTCCCTCTCTGCATTGTGTTATCACGCACCTGAGTGCTCCAGACCAGAAAACAAAGCCAAAACATCTGCTTTCATAGAGGGCTGTTGATCAGTTCATCAAGCGGCGAGGAGCATCTGCTGCTGCTCGGACCTTAGCAGTAAAGGGGTCCTTAGGATTGGCCACATTATTATTTTAACCATAAATCATGGCACAGTTAAAAAGATTATGTCTTATATTGTCCTCTGAGGTTGCATTTGGATTATTATTATTATTATTATTATCATCAGCATTTTTATTATTATTAGCATAATTATTAATTATTATTATTATTACTATTATTATTATTATGATCATTATTATTATTATTATCATTAATAATAATAATATTATTATTATTATTAGTGTTATCATTATTATCATCATTATTATCATTATCATTATTATCATTATTATTATTATCATTTTCATTATTATTATTATAACAGACAAAATCAAACTGAAAAAACTTTATAGTGATAAAACATTTATAGACCTCATGACTGAAGTTGAACGGTATCTGAACATAAGGCGCCATCTTGTGGACGTTGGTGGTATTATATAATATTCAGGGTTTAATCTCAGAGTAAAAACAGCAGCTGTTTTCAGAGGAGGACAGATGTTTAGGACAGATGTTGAGGAGGACAGATGTTGAGGAGGACAGATGTTGAGGAGGACAGATGTTGAGGAGGACAGATGTTGAGGAGGACAGATGTTGAGGGGGACAGATGTTGAGGGGGACAGATGTTGAGGAGGACAGATGTTGAGGAGGACAGATGTTGAGGGGGACAGATGTTGAGGAGGACAGATGTTGAGGAGGACAGATGTTGAGGGGGACAGATGTTGAGCAGGACAGATGTTGAGGAGGACAGATGTTGAGGAGGACAGATGTTGAGGGGGACAGATGTTGAGGGGGACAGATGTTGAGGGGGACAGATGTTGAGGGGGACAGATGTTGAGGAGGACAGATGTTGAGGGGGACAGATGTTGAGCAGGACAGATGTTGAGGAGGACAGATGTTGAGGAGGACAGATGTTGAGGAGGACAGATGTTGAGGAGGACAGATGTTTAGGACAGATGTTGAGGAGGACAGATGTTGAGGGGGACAGATGTTGAGGAGGACAGATGTTTAGGACAGATGTTGAGGAGGACAGATGTTGAGGGGGACAGATGTTGAGGGGGACAGATGTTGAGGAGGACAGATGTTGAGGAGAACAGATGTTGAGGAGGACAGATGTTGAGGGGGACAGATGTTGAGGGGGACAGATGTTGAGGAGGACAGATGTTGAGGAGGACAGATGTTGAGGAGGACAGATGTTTAGGACAGATGTTGAGGAGGACAGATGTTGAGGAGGACAGATGTTGAGGGGGACAGATGTTGAGGGGGACAGATGTTGAGGAGGACAGATGTTGAGGAGGACAGATGTTGAGGAGGACAGATGTTGAGGAGGACAGATGTTTAGGACAGATGTTGAGGAGGACAGATGTTGAGGGGGACAGATGTTGAGGGGGACAGATGTTGAGGAGGACAGATGTTGAGGAGGACAGATGTTGAGGAGGACAGATGTTTAGGACAGATGTTGAGGAGGACAGATGTTGAGGGGGACAGATGTTGAGGGGGACAGATGTTGAGGGGGACAGATGTTGAGGGGGACAGATGTTGAGGGGGACAGATGTTGAGGAGGACAGATGTTGAGGAGGACAGATGTGGAGGAGGACAGATGTTGAGGAGGACAGATGTTTAGGACAGATGTTGAGGAGGACAGATGTTGAGGGGGACAGATGTTGAGGAGGACAGATGTTGAGGGGGACAGATGTTGAGGGGGACAGATGTTGAGGAGGACAGATGTTGAGGGGGACAGATGTTGAGGAGGACAGATGTTGAGGGGGACAGATGTTGAGGGGGACAGATGTTGAGGGGGACAGATGTTGAGGAGGACAGATGTTGAGGAGGACAGATGTTGAGGAGGACAGATGTTGAGGGGGACAGATGTTGAGGAGGACAGATGTGGAGGAGGACAGATGTTGAGGAGGACAGATGTTGAGGAGGACAGATGTTGAGGAGGACAGATGTTGAGGAGGACAGATGTTGAGGGGGACAGATGTTGAGGAGGACAGATGTGGAGGAGGACAGATGTTGAGGAGGAGGACAGATGTTGAGGAGGACAGATGTTGTCACCAACTCACCGCTGGACGTGACCTCAGCGATGTCCAGGTTGAGGTCGTAGGCCATGAACCCGAGGACGGAGAAAACCACGAATCCTGCGAAGATGCTGGTGGCGCTGTTGAGGCAGCAGAGCAACAGGCAGTCCCTGCAGCAGAGGAGAGGTCAGAGGAAGAGGTCGGCCCGGTCAGCCACACGCAGCAAAACTCTCAAATATTCTCTATCGTTTCTGCTGCGTTAGTGCATGTTTGTGCAGAGAGAAATTTTGTTTGTGCTGCTTTAGTTTTTAAGATATCACGTTATATTTCAAAAGGTCATTCTAAGTTGACGCAGTCCCCCGACTTTATCCAAAATTAACCAAAATGGTCTCGTTTTGTTTGTGCTGCTTTAGTTTTTAAGATATAACGGGTTTATTACAGAGGTGTCAAGTAACAAAGTACAAATACTTTTTTACCTTACTTAAGTAGAAATTTTGGTTATCTATACTTCACTGGAGTAATTATTTTTCAGACGACTTTTTACTTTTACTCCTTACATTTTCACACAATTATCTGTACTTTTTACTCCTTACATTTTAAAAACAGCCTCGTTACTCTATTTCATTTTGGCCTTTAAAAAAAAACTATCCAGTTAAATTGCTCCATCCGGATAGAGTGAATTTGGTTGTGGTTGTTTCAGATGTTCTTGTCCAAGTTTTGTTCTTACATCCGTTCCCTCAGATTCCTGCAACTAAACTTGGATGTACATTCCAATAAAGGTTAGGATAAATGATAACACGCCTCTGAAGTTTGACTTTTTGCACCATTACAATACTTATAGGCAACTAGTCATCATATCTGCTGCTCTCTGAAACACATGTTAATGCTCAATAGTACACACATATGGTTCTTTAATATATTTGCATTATACTAAGATGCATTCATTTTCAATGGCTTTTGTCCTTAATGGCTTTTCCCCCCCTTAAATTACTTTTACTTTTATACTTTAAGTAGTTTTGAAACCAGTACTTTTATACTTTTACTTGAGTAAAAAACTTGAGTTGATACTTCAACTTCTACAGGAGTATTTTTAAACTCTAGTATCTATACTTCTACCTGAGTAATGAATGTGAATACTTTTGACACCTCTGGTGTATTATGACACGATATCATAGCCCCGCCCACTCAGAATCCTGCATAAATAATGACGTTAGAGAATGGGAAGATAAAGACATGGTTTAGAGGCTGAATTTCTAATTGATTTAGAAAAAACAATCAAAAGCTTGTTTTTAAGACATTCAAGGCCTGTTTAAAATAGGTATTAGATGCCATAATAGGTCCCCTTTAAATACTCACTTGTTATGTTGATGCACAGAGTCTCAAAACTGGAAAAAAAACACCCAAAGCAGGAAGGTCACACTTTGTCCTCACGAAAACGACGCTCACTCCATCGCTTCACCGTGGACATCAACAAAGTCGGGGGGGCTGCCTGACTTCATCGTGTCACAATAAACCCGTTATATCTTCAAAACTAAAGCAGCACAAACGAAATTTCTTTCTGCACAAACGATTATGAATATTTTCACTGGGTTTTGCGTGGCGGAGGGTCAGCTTCACGTTTGTGGGGGGTCGGGGTGCTCACTTGTAGCAGTCGTTGTTGTATTTGTTGTAGCTCCCCAGAGCCGTCAGGACTCCCTGACACACGGCGTAGGAGAAGAACACCTGCGTTCCCGCGTCCAGCCACACCTGCAGAGATTGGGAGGCTGGTGAGCTGCTGCAGGAAGTTACACTACATTTGCCTCAAAAACTGTGTTTAATGCCACTATTTTCTTTGTGTGAGAATAATGCATGCAAGAAGGGAAGGAAATATGACCCTCAGCTCAACCTGTAGCTTGGAGAAACAGGAAGTGATGCAGATTTAGTGGAAAAGTACGGAAGAGTATTAGGGCCATGCAGGAGAAAAAATATTTGAGAGGGGAAGAATTTTTTTTTTTATTGTGCACTTCGATGTCAAGATTAATGTTGAAATACAATTTCAAGAATAAAGTTGAAATTTCGTGAATAAAGTTGAAATTTTGCCTTTTTTCTCAACATTTCAGCTTTATTCACGAAATTTCAACTTTTTTCTCGAAATTGTACTTCAACATTAATCTCGATATTTCGACTTTATTCTTGAAATTGTGCATAATGAAAAAAAAATCTTCATCCTCTAAAACATTATTTTTATTTTTATCTTGCCTGGCCCT